>NC_137651.1:7596084-7728584 GCF_963422515.1 Blennius ocellaris | reverse complement strand
AGCAGACCTTTGATCGACTGCTGGAGAGGCTGAGGGCCCACCTGCCCAAGGCCAGAGTGGTGGCGTGTTTCTGCGAAGGCATGACCGTCCGCAACATCCTCATGGCGATGAGACGTCAGGGAGTGGTCGGGAAATTCCTCCTCATCGGCAGGTTAGTGGGGCGACAAAGTGGATCTGTGTGGTGTTGATGGAGCTCGATTTCACAAGGTTGTTTCAGAGAAGATCAGTCTCTGCATTTTGATGCTGCATCATTTACACACTCCACATGAACGACTCAGATGTTCCAGCACATTCTTGATTTCTTCCATTTAATGTTCGGATGGGCCTGATAGGCAGAAAACTATTGGAATCAATTAAGGAAAACTCACTTCAAACAAAAACAGATGATTACTGTACTGTTCACAGTAACTGTGAACAGAGCTGTTGGGAGTGGCAACGATTAGTCCATTGATTTCTCCTTTCAAACAAAAGGACTATTATTTTGGTAAGTTAGTCTCTGAAATGTTTCAGGATTTATGTCAAAAATACAGCACAGTTTGTTGTCATCTCATATATTTTAATTCTCCTTTTTTGGAAATTAAAAGAACCATGCTGTGCTTTGGAATATTTTGACAGATATTAAAATTTTCATTCATCAAATGATAAATTAAGAAAATAATCAGTAGATTAAGTGATAATGACAGTAATCATTGGAGCTGATCTATTAGCATAAAATGGAAGCCTGGCATTTGGAAATGTACTTCAAACTAGTTTCAGGTCTCTCTTTTGCATAAAATGTCCATCCAGCTAGTGATGATCACACATCAAAGTAGCATCCAGCAGCTCTTTGACCAGCGTTACTGCACAAATTCACAGATGTTCATGACTGATGTCTGTGAGAGATTTGTGTAAAATGGTTCACAGAAGCTGACGAGTGCTTTATATCCTGATTTTGTGGCATATTGTTTTTATTATTCCATTAATTTCCATTAAGGAATTGAATAACAAGCATAACAAGCAAATCGCTAGAATTTATTGTTCTGAGCTGGACTGATAAAAAGCATGTCTTCTTTTGTAATCAAAATGGTTGTTAGATAAGATTTATTTAATAGCTTTGCAGTAATTGATTTCCTATGACAGAAGTGGAAGTAATAAATTCAGTAAAATTTGGCTGCCTCTGCTGCCAAGGGCTGCTGGGAGGTCTTGCTTATACGATAACTGTCTAATGGTCTCGAACATTTGCAGTCAGATTGCAATCTGATAGCACTTAAATACATGAAAGTACAGTTGTCGGACAGGTACCAACAGGCCCCCGACATGTAACCCAGACACGTTGTGATTGGATCGATCAGGCCTCCTCCAGAGGTGCTCGGGGACGACATGAACACAAGTGAAAACAATTACCTTGCCAGTCAGAATACAACAATGGTCCCTCTGACCTTCTTCTCCAATTGAACCACTAAACATCAGTTTAGGCCTCTTTTCGCTCACAATAAGTAGATTTTTAGTTGAATGCCTTGATTTCCAAGTGTTTAGTTGTTGTTTTTTTACATTTTAAAACAAAATGCTTTTATTTGAAACGTCCGGCAATTTTTTATCTGTAGTCTGTTGCAATATAGTATTTCTTTTGTAAAACTTTTTTTGAGTTTGGCTACTCTCCATTGCGCTCTAAATATTTGTCCTCGTGACATAATTAATCACTTTTTTTTCTTTTTATGAGGATTTCTTTTAATGGAAATCAGGCTGGAAAATAATATCCCCCTGACCCCCTGATGCTCTTGTGTCTCCCTGGAGCTCTCTCCCGGCCCCGGGGTAGGACAACGAGTCGCTTTGAGAAACAGCACTCCATTGGCTCACCTCAGACTTGAACAGATTTTTGAACAGAACAACATCAGGTTGCTCCTCTGCGTATTTATACATAAGCCACAAGCGTGTGTCACCCATGCTTTTTAAATGTTCAGCTCTTCATGCTCAGTTACTGTAAAATAGTTAAAAAAAATACTCCACTTTAGAATCACATCTTGCTTTGTTGGTTAAGTCTTCCAAAACACAAGAATGATGTGCACACTGGAGGTGTATGTCTAAACAGACATGTGTGAATTGATTCTGGGTGTGAGATAATTGTGGTCCGTATTTTTGGAAACTCATCATGTTTCAATTTACTCATAACAACTATGTGTTATGACTTGTGAAACTGCACATTTTTGCTATTTAAGTATTGAGTGATTTTAACTGTATTCTTTACGGACACTGTTGTTATTTATGAATTCCCAGAACCACACACAGGTTGTTCTGTTCTTAAAAAAAATTTTAAAATCCCAAACAAACCCCACGTGATTTAATTTTCACAAATAACCTTTGAAATGAACACATTTGATCTATATCTGTGTGTGCGGGCGGGTGTGTCTACATAAAAGCTGCTCCTTTAGACTTTAGTTGCCATGCCAACTTTATAATTGAGATGGAATGAATAAGGATTTTAACACCTTTGCAGGCCAATTTTCAACAAAAAAAAGCTTCCAAATAGATATTATTGGATAGGAAACAGAAATCATGTGATTACTGTTCAAATGCCACTAATGTAATTCTTTTCAATTCTGTTCCACTTTCCTTCAGTGAGCTGTAACTAAATCACCGGTTCCAGAATTCATCTCACTCATCATCATCATCATCATCATCATCATCATCATCATCATCATCATCATCATCATCATCATCATCATCATCACAGTCATCTTTTTGCCCTTCGGGGATGCAGGTAAAGTTTGCAGTTATAGTTTTGTCAACTAAGTATTATTGTTAAAGTATCTATTGACGCGTGAGCATGTTTTTTTTTTAATTTTTTTTTTTACTTTTGACCATGTGTTTGTAGGGAAGCTTCTCACAGGATTATTGATTCTTGGCTTGATTGTAATTTCAAGTTTATCACTGTCTAATTTAGCCGACATCACAGACATTCCAGTTTGTTAATATTTCTGGAGCGCACGTCTTATAAATTGCAACAACTGAGTGGATCATTTCACATGTAAGGGCTTAAATGATGAGACAATGTTCAGATGTTGTGCGGGGTAGGATTTCAGTCGTACAATCAACAAAAAGTTGTTAATGTTTTAGCACTAGGGATGTCCGATAATGACTTAAAAATGTAATATTTGGAAATATCGGTATCGGATTTTTACAACCGATATTGGAATTTCCGAGTCTGCATGAACGCAGCATGGGACGTTTACGGGTACGCGCTTGATGACGTTTACCAACAACAAATACAACACGCTAGACTCGTGGCTAAGAAGGAGAAGCCCGGTCAATGAAATGTCCGTGGAGGACTGGAGGCTCAACCAGGCCCTCTTCCCTGCTGGGGCAGTACCTGACTGCACCCTGCACCAGTGTTGACTGAACCAGTGTTCAGCACTGGTACCAGTACCTGACTGCACCCTGCACCAGTGTTGACAGTGAACCACTGTTCAGCACTGGTACCAGTACCTGACTGCACCCTGCACCAGTGTTGACTGAACCAGTGTTCAGCACTGGTACCAGTACCTGACTGCACCCTGCACCAGTGTTGACAGTGAACCAGTGTTCAGCACTGGTACCAGTACCTGACTGCACCCTGCACCAGTGTTGACTGAACCAGTGTTCAGCACTGGTACCAGTACCTGACTGCACCCTGCACCAGTGTTGACAGTGAACCACTGTTCAGCACTGTTGCCCACATCATTGATGAGAAGAGAAATCGCAGACATTGCGACAATGCTGAGATGCTTGTATTCATACAGAAAAATCTACCTCTTACACATGAGGACATGGGAAAAAGAAATAGACCAGTTATATGGACGAGTCAACTTCAGTCTTTGTTTTAGTTGCACTTTAAAGGAGGGCTGTTTTAATTTTGTGAGCATTTCTGTGCCTTTCTTGTTTATATTTGCACTATTTTGTTACTCTTAAAAGAGATTGAGCCCAGTTTGAGTATATTATTTGACAAGTGTTGGCCAGTTATTCATTCATTGACTGTTTACAACTAATGGACTGAAGATATGCCTCTTCCTTTTTTTTAATATTGTCTGTGGTGTTGTTGAGTTTGTTGTTGAGGTTTCTCTCTAACACTAAATAAATATGGCACTTTTTTCCATTATTTAAGTTGTTGTTCTCTTATTTTTCTCAGTGTGTACATTTGGAAAGCCATGTTTGATTCACATATGCATCCAGTGGGGCATCACAATAAAATTTGGCATAATGTGTTAATTCCACAGTAGGAGATATTTTATGTTGTTGTTACCTAACAGTTTTGATGTAAAAAGCCAGCATATATCGGTATCGGTGATATCGGTATTGGAAATTAAGAGTTGGACAGTATCGGAATATCGGATATCGGTAGAAAAGCCAATATCGAGCATCCCTATTTAGCACATCTGTGCATTTTGCTTACAGTTTAAAAATATTGTGAAATGTTTGTCCAAACGTATGTTTTGATGAGGATTTGAGAAAAGGACAATTGTATATTGTCTTGTAAACAAACGTTTACCATTTAGCTTTTTATTTGTGTGCAGGAAACCGTTTACATTCAATCATTCAATGGAAGGTTACTTTATATTGCACTTTCCAAGCAGGTCGGTACAATTCAAAGTGCTTCACAATAGATTGGCACAGTGATCCTCTTACACAGATCATCTCAGCATCTCACAGTGTAGGAGCTGAAAGATGCCTCGCCAAGGATGATTACAGAACTTAATGGCTTGTTAAAATGGATGTTTTGCACAGTACATCTTGTACTTGTCTGTCTCAGTCCAGTCTGTCCTGATTAGGGAAGTTCATTTAACATAAGCCTTGGTAAACATAAGCATCATAAGCAGGCTATAGTTGTACACTAGAGATGGCCACATGGAGATGAGAGACTCAGCTTATAGGAGGTCAGTGGAAGGAACCTCGGACCAACCCAGATGGGCACATACTTGTTTGAACCTCTCTTGCATTTAGTTTGATGTCATGAGTGTACAGTTGTCATACAATGTACAACATGTAAGTGTTTCTGGTTCCTTTTCCAAGACAACTTCATCTTTCAGTATCTGGCAGCCATTCAGTTGATTTATCTTGCATGGTCGGTGTGTGTACCTAAAAGCTCATGTCACTGATGGTACGTCCTCTCTGTGATAAGATGGTCATACTGCAGACACCCTGGATTCTCCCATAATAACTAGTATATAATCACAATATAATCACTTATCTTAAACAACAAAGAGATTATAGTTATGATGAAGTACAACGATGGGCACACAGAAGATGATAAAGCAGATTGTGTTACAGTGGGAAAATAAGGAATGAGTAAATGTAAACTCGTTTGGCCAAGGGGATCAATGATTAAGTTCCAAAATATTGCAGGCAATTAATTTGCATTTTCGTTGTATTGGTCTTCACCCATAGTGGGGATCGGCTCCAGGCCCACATTCAACAATGCACGTTCCCTGCGAGTGTCATGTATCACAACTTTGAGGTACAATTGTCATTTCAGAAACTATCAGCAGTGTCAGAGTATAAATGAGTCCCACGCTTTAAATTTTCTGGCTTTCCTTTTAGAGAAAAATATAATCCTTTATAAACCCTGTTGTGAAGTACCCCATCAAAAGATCACAGCAACACATGTAGATGTTGTAGCTCCAGTATGTCAATCTGCATCTGACATCCATCTGTTTACCTCAGTTGTTGAATACACACCTATGTAGTTATTAAGACAGCTGATTAAGGGTTTATCATTTCACTTTCATTGCATGCACAGTTGTTTCCCCACCCACAATGGTCTTGACTGATCCTTGTCTGTTTTTCCTCAGTTCAGCATCAGTGTTAAATTGACTAGTCTGTTGCTGCAAACGGTACCAGTCGAGCCGGTTCTTTCCTGAGCAAGCCCAAGGATGAGAGGAACACTTGTTAATCACTTGTCAAACAACAATAGATTTACTATCACCCTCTGGTTCTTCGGTTCAGAAAAGAAAATAAGGACACAACACATTTCAATGGATGAAGTGCTTCTTTGTATGCATTAATTAAGCATCTAAATATGCACAAGCACATCCAGATATACTAATATGTTTGTTACATGTATTATTTTGACCTCTGACTGTAACCTGACTTCCAACTGGAACCTCATTCTGTAGTCCTTAAGTTCTAGGATTCCAGAGTCCTCGCTGTCTGTTGAAAGGAGCCTAACTTGCATAGCCAGGGTTGTCAAGGCCATAAAATGTAGTATATAATGTCCATTTTCTATAATTGTTTTTCGATAGTGCATCAGGAACACTGAGTATGTTGCTCTAGAACATCTTTAAACATTCATATTGTTGCCTCAGGGCATCATGCAAATGTTTTATGCAAAAACTATTTTAGCATACAAACAAACAAAAAAACTTTTTCAAGTATTTCAATATATTAATACAGATATGCCATTTGAATCTTGCCTTTTGTCGTCACTGTGTCACATGCAGCATTTCTTTTTGAAATGGCTGTCCAAACCGCCTACAAAATCCTGCATCTAATTCAAACCCCGACTTTCTTGGACAGAAACATGTTCAGATATCAAGGCAAATAAATCAAAAGGCTAGAAATAATTTTTTTTGACGGAGGGCAACGCTATCCTGTTGTGGGTAAAACGAAGTAGCTCCCTAATCCAAATCTCTCTAACATGTATCTCTTGAAACATTACAATATACCGTACTTTATACATTGTCCACATAAGGATAACTCGTCCCTGTAATGGTAATTCAGGTTCTCAGACCAGTAATAGTAAATACCCCCTGCAGCCATGGAGATGCACTTGCACTCCTGCCTGAGTATATTGATTGCTTTTGTTATATAATTCCTTGTGGTGCCACAGGGCTTCAGGACCATTAATGAATAGCTGGGATGAGATAAATATCTATTACCTCATGGGACACATAAACCATCCCCCTACTCACAAACTTATCACAGATCTACGCACGCACTTGTAGACACAAATGCACAGCCTGTCACACATTTGTTTTTCCTCTAAATTGACTTAATAGCCTCTTTTATTTGTCTCCAAGACCACCATCCTCTTCTTTGTGGAATCAAATTAGATCATAGTGATAACATGAATAAATCTTTGTTGGGTCCCACTTAAGTAAAATGTTACATTCCCTTTGCTGCCATCTTCCAGCTCCGCAGTCAGTCATGGATAATAGCTGTGACTTTTTCTGTGCTTGGTTCCAAAGCAAGGTTTGTTATGAGCTTTCTAGTTATATGTTACGCTTTCTGTTGTGTGCTTTCCGTTACATAATGGCAGAAGCCATTTTTTCCTAATTTTACAGCCTTGCCGTTTAAGCAGTCCTGCGGGATAAACCGAAATGCAGCGAACGCTGGGTTCTTCACATTTCCATACGAGGCAGATTTCCCCACTGAGCTGTGGAATGAACTGAAACCGAATAGTTTGAATCAAAAGTCAAATAGCAGACTCTCTCACTCTCTCTCTCTCTCTCGAAGATCATCCCGCACAAGTCTGTACCCCTTCTGTCGGCTGTTGCCATGGAAATACTCAGACCATATTAGGATGAACCCGGCGCAGCAGCTGGGGTGATATGAGGCGCATGCGCATGTCTTCATGTGAATGGCTCTGTGCATGCGTGGGTGCGTCTTTAAAAGTGTGTGTGACTGCTGTTAATTGTGTCCAGTTTTCTGAACATTCATACTGATGGCATTTTTACCTGTTGCGAACACATCTTCTACCTCTTTCTTTTCCTGTATTCCTCTTTCTTTGATTGACCATTTATTTTCCAATGGCATGTAACTCTTTTCTGGTTTAATCTCATCTCCTCGCACTGTCACAGGCTCACTATGCATCAAGTTGTTTTTTGTCACAGTGGTGGCACCATGATATATCACATGGACTTGAGCTGATCGTTTACCCAAAGTCAGACCCCCTGCAGTGTCCCACTTCACACCGCAGCTGTGCGCCAACACTGCACTTCATTGTGACTCTATTGAGAGGAGCTGAAAAGAGGCATCTCACATTAAAGTGCCATGTTAAAATGAGTGGCTCATGATGTATTTGTGCAGCCTGCCAATTAAAAAGATTTATTTTCTTAGTTGGATGTACACCTGTAAGGTGCAGAGATGAGATAAAAGACTAGAGTGGGGCAACGGTGAGGAGTGGAGCGATGGATTCAGAGAGATGAGCAACGGGGAAGAACCAGGAAGATGATTGAAAGGGGGCACAGATTGGCAGTTGAGGGCAAAACGGAGGGCACGCCGGCTTTAACATATGCATACTTCTGTGTGTGTGTCACAATAATATATGATGGTAGTATAAGGGATCATGTCAGACATGGACAGGAAATTGCTTACAGCAGCAGTGTAATTTATGCATCACCGGTGCAGTTGGGACTTATCTGCACTTTCATTGACATGGGCACATTGCAACCAATCACAGGTCTTCAACACTCACACATATGATACACATGCACAAAAATCCTAGGTTTAATTCAGTCTGTTAGGAGATATTGGATGTGTATTTTAATGGTGCTTCATGTGAAAGAATGTTTACATCGGTTGCCATGGAAACGGCTGTCGAGCTGTGTTTTACCATTGCACACCTCAATCCCCATTTATGTTGAAATATTTGATTGAGGCACATCCAGAAATAAAGTGAGGGGAGCAGAAATTCACAATGTAATGCCAAAAGGTTGAAAAATATGACCTAAGCTCATTAATTTCTGGCAAACAGGGGGATACATGAATCGGCAGACATCCTCTCTTTTTGGGCCAAGATGAGTGTATATAATTCACATGGTTTAGCTAGAAAACACCAACATCTAATGTGGTCCACATCATTTGATCTCAAAGTGTCCAGAACAGAAAAAAAGATGGGGATGAAGGTGACATTGGTGAAAAAAAAAAAATAACGCGAGGGAATGAAATAATAAGTCGTTCCCTCATATTAATATGTGATCAAGTTACTTGAATTCAATTATCTTGATCTCTGACTTTATTAACTTGAGGTAACGACTTATTATCTCGTTCCCTCACGTTATATTTTTTTTCCCTTATTGGCCACGCAGTTTCCTGTCAATTAATTGTTGAATCAATGGATATTATGTCTGCTCCTTCTTTTCATTGCTTTGCAATATAAGACTGCTGGTAATTAAACACAAGGGAATAATGTTGCACTTGATGATTGCTAGATAAAAAGGATGGAGGAGGTAAGAGAAACTTGTTACATGTGCAATGTATTTCATCACCATCATAAATGTGTATTTTTCCCATCAGTTGTGGAGCTACACTCATGCTGCTGTAAGCTACTTTATGTCTATGAGGCTGTGAGTGCTTCACCATCGCTTCATGGTTTCATGGCTAAACTTAGAGAAATCACTAATTATTGTTTGACTTTTCTCTGGAAATTCATAGAGAGACAAATGCATGTACAAATACTGTATATCGTATGTTTTGGACAATGTCTCTGACATCATGGAAAAGTGTGCTAGTGATGTAAAACATGGGGTAACGGGGCCATCGAGCTCCAGGACTAAATTATAGGCTTATCTTCAGAGCTGACTTTGAGATAATTAGTCGTCAAATCATTAATCGATCTTAAAGGGATTTGTATTTCTTTGTGCATATTTTCTGAGTGAACTCACATCCATCCTACTGTCCGCTGGAGTATTCTTTAGTGAATTCTCATTTTTCAGGTTGTATTTCCTTATATGTTGCAGTTCCTTAGGCCAAAGTTAAGAAAGAAGCATTCTGCTCTGATCTTCAGGAGGTTTTCTTGAATATTTTTAGTCTGTCATTGAAAAGACTTTCCAGCAATGTGTATCTCGATTGTTTGTATGTCTGAACCTGTGTGCAAGCCTTTTGTAAATTTTCCATCGGGGATAAATAAAGTGAATCAAATTGAAATGAAGGCTGTTGCATGTTGGTGTAGTGTTTAGTGTTCTCGCCTCACAACATCTACGGTATATCTCTGGTTAGATGATGGTTGTGGGGTCTTTCTGTGTGGACTTTACATGTTCCCCTATGGGTTTGGTCTGATTTCTGCCTAAAGTAAAAAATAGCCTTTGAGGTTAAACGACTCTGAAATTGCTCTGAAACTGAGGTTGTGTGGTTGTCTGTGATGGACTAGTGACCAGTTCAACATTAATATTGGTTGACCTTACCAACATACCAGCTTTATTTTCATATACGACGTCAGAGGGGCTTCACTGTGAGACATAGTGTTAGAAATCTAACTATATTTTAAAACATGTGACATGTGAGCTTTTGAAAACATTATTCTTTGATCACCTTTGTTGATATTTTTTTTATTGTGCCACTTCAAACTGTTTCCTTCTGAATCCAACGGAGAAATATAGTTTCTTGGATTTCTTGTCTTCCTTGGTGCCAAAAGTGTCAACTACATATCAAAGCACACTGGCAGTAGGTTTATGTCTTCACATTTTAAACTCCAATAAAACTTTACTTTGACTTTCATTTTCTGTTGTCGGCTTTGTTGAGCAGCCAATCAAAAGGCCATTGAACTGAAACTACCCAGTATGAACGAATGTATTCTTATTCAACTCACAGGTCTTACTCCATCTTCTTCTGTCACCATCCGTCTCTTTCTGTTGCCCCCTCCATTTTTACCTTCACTCTCTTGATTCTACAACGCGCTGCATAAAGAGATTAATTGTTTACACATCCTTAATCAAGATGAAGCTGAGAGTCTTATCTCATCTACAGTGGTGCTGTTGAGTCTCAAACTCAGAGCTCAGAAACATGACGACTGCCAAGTCTAACATGATGCTGTCATCATGTTGCTCTCTGACTCATCTGGTCTGATCTTCCCCTAATTATGTTTCTCATTTTAACCAGCAACAGAATAAACAACTACAGGAAAAAGTAATAAGCTGCTTCCTTACTTTTTTTGTTCCATGTTTGCTTTTTTGCTAATGAGAGAAGAAGAGAGGAGGCTTATTTTTTCAGCAATTTAACATTTTTCCAGCCCATGCATAAATCCGCCCTTTATAATTAGTGCAATGTTTTTTTTTGGTTTTTTTCAGATTAATTCTTCGGGTGCTGAGAATGCTTGCAGTGTGCTTCCTCACTGGTATTAGAAGGAGAGAGCACTGAGAGGAACAGACTATAGCAATGATCTCATTCCATAAAGTGAGAATGACTCTCAAACATGAAAAACGTAAAGCAAGGCAGTTTCACATGCTTTGTTTGTTTTACAACTGAAGGTTTAACAGATCTTTTTTTAAACAGAAATGGCTCAACTACACAATTACATGAAGTGTCCTCATATTAAAGGTGAAAAGATCAACGTACAACAAAATACTTTTCAATCTTAACAAAAATATTGCTGTCAGAGTCTAACCCTTTATCGTATCGCAGTCAAATGAGCCTTCAATATGTCTCATTTTATACTTTGTGTGAAAAATATTCTGTTATTCACACTTAAATGTAATCAAATACATTTTGTTTAGAATTAAATAAAGTATAAAAAAAACTCATAACGAGTTGTTCAAAAAGAACACACCGCACTTCAGTATGTTGAAGAACAGTATATTTACTCATAATTTGCTCATTACACCTCGAAAGTTTACCATCTTAAAAAGCGCAATAGCCTCACTTTATGCTGATACCCCTAATTTTTCCGAAAATCATATTAATATGGTTCCATGAGGGACAATGACACATGTGCTTGCTATTAATAAAAGTGATTCTGATTCTGGGTTTATATTTCAGTGGCCACTTTTATCGAAATATGTTGTTGCTATGGTGTTTGACAGTTCTTATTGTGGCCATTTCCTCTAGGAAAGGGTCCACAGTGGGATATTTTTACTATGATTTCTTATTATTGGATGTTGAATCTGCTCAAATAACATTACACCACACATCACCAAAACCCTGTGATAAGTATAATGCTGCAGAGACCTTGCACTACTGTTGCATTACATTTGGGAGGTATTTTTAGCAACAGAATTAAACCCAGGCAGCTGAATATTTTTTACTTTTACAATCATTTATGATCGCACCAAGCAAAAACTGTCATGCCTTCACCAATCAATGTGAGAAGGAAGCACTTCATGTTGATGTATTTTAAAATGTAAGCAAAGTGCTGCACCAAACATGAGGAATCTAACCTGTGGGATTTTGTTTACCTTCAAGAATGAACTTGTGTGAAAATGTTAGTTAAAATTGGACTTAGAAAATATTACTTCAAAAGACCATGTCATGAATGAACCATCCACTGAAATCCCTGTCAGAAAAGCAGCTCTTACAGATATGAAAAGAAATAACATATCAGTGGTTCTGCATTATAATTATAATAACGAAACTCAGTATAAGGAAGGTCAGAATTTGAATAATTTAAGGAGTGACAGATGCAGCTATCCTGTTATTACCCGGGGAAAAAAGTTGACCAGATGAGCATACAATTCTTATTTGAAAAAAGGGCAGATCTGCTGCTGCACAACTTCTTTATCTTTTTCCCCCTTGTGTTCTTTCTGTGAGACACAGTTTGATTAATGAATGCTTGTGATCACTTGACTCGATAAAAAAAAAAAAAAAAAAAAAAAAAGCATTAAAAACAAAAGAATGTATAGAATTTCTCATGGTGTCTCAACTCTCGGGAGTCCCCTGACAGGGAATTAAGAGGTTTTGTCTATGTAGGGCGGACCCGTGGGCACGGGCATTTGCACACAGCACACTCAGCCAACATAATACAGAAACAGTGATGATGTTTCACACACTTTCACAAATACAGTCACAAACACCCTTCTACTCTGTGGCACACTAACTGACTGACCATCGCAGCATTTCTGTGCACGGAGACACATTTATTCACATTCAAACTCACAAAGACACCTACGCACACATATTCATCCTCTTATTACTCTCACAGGGAATGGCCTTATCCTCTTACAGCACTCCAATGGGAAAAGTGCTTGGAATTAGAGGAACAGAGGGGGGAGACAGACAGACAGACAGACAGACAGACAGACGGAGGAGACGGACAGACAGCAGTAGTAGAAAAGGGTGGCACAACGGGGTTAATCCAGAGGAAATATTTACCTCTCCTTGTGTGAATATATGCGCATTTTCATCTGTGTTGGTACAACAATTTGTGTTGTTCGTGCTATTAGTCTGTTATGAGCTCTCGGTATAGTTTTTTTTTTTTGCTGCTCATTTTCTGAGACTTACAGTGTGGGATTAAAGTGGCTGTTACGTCAGGCCAGCGGCTCGACGCACATGATTACACACGCACACACTCACACAAATGCACACACCCCAATGCATGGAAAAAAAATAATCCTTTTTGTGGTTGTTATAACTGTAATCCACACAGGATCAAAAGGGTTTACGTTTTTTTTTTTTTTTTTTTTTTTTGCAGTCTCATTTCTGAGATGTGCTCTCGTTAAGTGAACACTCGGTCAACTGCACATTTTCTTACCCTGGAATGTAGTTTATACAAAGTTGAACCACAGCCTGATGTTTGTAGTAGACTCAATTCTAACTGTTTCCATCTTCATCCTTGACTCTTTCCTCTCCATTATTTCCATCGTCGACAACATTGTTCATTCTTTCTTCCTTTGCCTCAGCACACTTGCTTTTCATCCATCACACATTTGTAAGGGTATCTGTGAAGAAATGCTCTACTATCTCCTGGAGTGTCTGGACAGGAAATGAATTGGCCCTTAATTTAGCTCCGACTCCACGCCAGGCAAAGGTAATTAAGAAAAATATGAACTGTACTGCCTTAGAGAAAAGGCTCCAGACCCCCCAGTGAAACAAAAAATGTGAATATGGAGAGTCGGAAGCTGTTAAAGCTTTTGTCGGTAACCATATTTTAACACTGATTTCCTGCTTTACTGTAGATATGAGTATGTGCAATTGAAAAAAATGGGATAACAAGCCAGCAGACAAAAAGCGGTTCATCCTTGTGTTATTATTAAACAACCACCTTTTTTCTCCTACTCTGGCACTTTCTGACATGTTCAGTAAAACAGATACTGTTATCAGTTCATCGCATGAGGCCATTTGTTCAGTTGCATAATGTGTTAATAGGTTACAGAGAGAAATGGGCCATCGAATTAAATGAAACATTAAGTGAGAGTGGGCTGCCTTGGCAGACTCCTACAAATCTTTTGAGGAAATAGACTCATGCTGGCTTCTCAGAAAGTGTCGTCGAGTTGAAACATGGAAGTCGTGAACCGAAGTTCATTCACGCAGATGAATATTAAGAAGGTTATTCACCACCACTTTTAGGTTGCCTGGGAGACTGGGGGGGTATAACAGAAAGATAAATTGATCGAGTACAGGACGGCAAGGCGGTTGGTGGTTCGCACTCCGACAGCTAGAAAAAAATGTATGAGTCATGTATGGTATGAGGCTCCCTACGTTTCTGTGTGGATATTGCATGTTAATTACTCCTAATTGTACATGACTGATTGTGTGTTTCCCTTGTGATTGACAACTATCCACCACATGATATGAGTGTGCAGGTATATTTTGAATAAGCAAACTTTTGCAGCCGTTGGTTTGAGCAGTGGTCAACCCCATGTGTGCGTGGGTTTCCTCCGGTTATTCTGGTTTCCTCCGGTCCAAAAACGTGCATGTGGGTTTAATCGGTGACCCTAAATTGGCCCTAGGTGTGAACGTGTGTGTGTGTGTGTGTGTGTGTGTGTGTGTGTGTGTGTGTGTGTGTGTGTGTGTGTGTGTGTGTGTGTGTGTGTGTGTGTGTGTGTGTGTGTGTGTGTGTGTGCGTGTGTGTGTGTGTGTGTGTGCGTGTGTGTGTGTGTGTGTCTGTGCTGTGATGGACAGGCGATCTGTCCAGGGTTTACCCTGCCCTCACCCATACTTAACTGGGATTAGCCCCAGCGCCCTGTGACCTTGTACCCGATTAAATGGTATAGAAGATGGATAAATAAATGTTCGAGTCTCGTCAAGCTTGCTGCTTGAGATGAGGTGGAACCTTTCATGTTACACCGAGATGAGATGTAAAGTCCTTTATGATTGTGGCAAGTTGTCTGGGAACTGCTCCTGCTCTTCTTGACTTTAAGTTAGATAAACCCAGAATAAAGGATAAATGGACTTGGTGATTTGATTGTAGATTGGCGATTGATGAGTGACTGTC
The DNA here is from genome assembly GCF_963422515.1 of Blennius ocellaris. Taxonomy (NCBI): domain Eukaryota; kingdom Metazoa; phylum Chordata; class Actinopteri; order Blenniiformes; family Blenniidae; genus Blennius; species Blennius ocellaris. The sequence continues at coordinate 7,713,490 of NC_137651.1, read as the reverse complement.
TGGCCTTACTACAAGGTGTGACATGGCGTGACATGGCAATGCCATGGCGTCTGGGGAGATTCACGCCGCTCTGCACAATGCTTGTTTTATCCCGGACAAGCACCAGATGTGACTCGTTCATCCATCAATTTGCTGCAACTCTGTTTTTAATGGAAGGCTTGGTTGTGCGCCGAGAGGACAGGAACCTCCCTCGCAAAAGGTCTAGTTAATTCAATATAAAATCTTGTGTTGATAATCGGTCATATTTATATTCTCTAATGAAACATTTTGGCAGACTGTTGGGAACAGGCCAGGCGACAGACTAAACTCACAGGTTTTGGTGTGAATCCTTATGGACAAGAACGGTGCGCTGCTTATGTGAAACTGCAAGTTGACCCACCAAGTTCATAACCAGATGCTACTGTGGTGTGTCACTGTCATGGCTACACAAACACCTCGTATGCCCGCTATAAACGGTAGTTCTTAAAGGCAATCACTTAATTGTAAAGTACACAAGTAAAATAAGCCTCACAGGCAACATGATGGCAAAATGGCTCATTTCAGCACTTAAAATGCCTATGATGTGCCAATTTCTGCATTCCTGTGATGCTGCAGTACAATCTTTGCAAGTTTTTCAATAAAAGACATCATTCTTGTTCTCATAATTTGTTTTCTTAAGTATGTAATCACAGTAAGCAGGAAATAGTTGAAACAGTTTGTGATCTGCCTGGAAACGTCCCTCCTTTTAACATGAGTCGTCGATAGCGGTATCTGAATTCATTTTCATTTACAGGTACATGGCCTAATGGTTTTATTACTGCTTCATAATGTTAGAAATTATGTCCACTTTACTGTAGGAGTGTCACTGATGTCTCTTCTGTGAAGGCCGTTTACAGAAGGACTGTCGGGTTTTATGCCGTCTTTTCATTATGTTTAGATGAGCCTCCAATGGAGCAGTCATTTCATTTACCTAAGTCTTGAAACGTGTGCATGCCTCAAGCATTTTTGTACCATAAATAAATCATTGAGCCAGCTTTCATTTAAAACCCAATCTTTATGTTTATTGAAATATCTCTCTTACAGCAAAATGGGCAAATTTTATCATCGTGAGAGCGACAAACATTTAATCCTCACTGTTATCCAGCCAAGTTACGACAGAGCTTTTTAACTGGATTGTATGAAGAATATGGTGATGAATTTAATGGAAAGAGCAGGTTACATAACATAACACAACAAACATTTAACCTCTGAAATTATTGTGTTTATCATTTGCTATTTTCAGTGCTTATAAGAATTTTGATTTGATTTTCTGTTTTATGTGGAAGGGCACAAAAGGTAACACAGCTCTTAGTGAGTATAATAAGAAAGAAAGCAATTTAATAGAATTCAGTTTTTGTTCGTTTACCCTTTGTTAATTCAACAGATTTCCCTTAGAGTTATTGCTGATTATGTAAATATAGTTAAATTAATAAATTGTCGCATATTTTCAGTAGTTCTTAAATTATTATTGGGTATCCCAGATTCATTGTAAAATCCTCAACTCTAGAGTCAAGCTATCTTTTGGTCAGATTACTTTGTGTTTTCTGAATTAACTTTATGCAAGTATTGAATATTTTCACCTTAGAAAACATTCATGAATTTACAAATGTTATTGTTCAAAAGTGATTAAAACGGCCTTTTCTCCTTCCATCGCCTGTGGAATAGATCATTGGTAATACACATGTTTTGGCTACCTGTACTGCATTTCTCAATTACTGTAAGAAAAGTTGTTATCTAATGTCAGTGTTGGCATCCAAACCTACCATTGGTGGAAATTCCTTGGGCTTCACCCCAAGTATCTCTCAGTGGCGTGTGAGCACCTTGCATGGCAGCTGTCAGCTGGTATGTGAGTAAATAGGTGAATGTGACTGATCAAAGACTGTGAATAAGACCAGTTTATTCCCTGTGATGGACCATAATCAGGCAATATTTTAAATGTGGAGCTCTAACTCATGAGCAATTACTCTGTCAACAACCGAGCTTATGTTGGGTGACTTAATCAAAGTGTCAGATTATATGATTGGCTTCAGTGTGTAATTAATTGTAACACCTGAAAGCTCTTGACAGACAGCAGTGTGCGGGTGGCAGCCAGGTTTAGCACTGCTGCGTGTGTGTGTGTGTGTGTGTGTGTGTGTGTGTGTGTGTGTGTGTGTGTGTGTGTGTGTGTGTGTGTGTGTGTGGGGGGGGGGGGGTAGTTTGAATTTGTTCACAATTCACTTGAACATGAGAAGACAAAATGTTGTTTTAACTTTGCTGACTGCATTGTTTTCTGTTGTAGTTTTTTTTTTTTTTTTTGGTCTGGGTGTAAAATGACACTTCAAAGGAAGTTAAAGATATAGTCTCCAAACTCCAGCCAACCCGCACACCAACACCCCGTCACCTATTTGTCTCTGTCTCCCTTCCTCTCCCTGTTTTGCACTGAGCTCAGCGAGACGGGTGTGATGTGTGCCGCATCACAGCCCCCGCACTGCGAGTTACCATGGCAACAGAGGAGACAGAGGGTGAAAAAATTACAGGAAGACAGAGATAGATGGTATGTGAGAGAGAAAGTTTGCAAGAGAGGGATCAAGATGTTTACCTTTGGACTACATGCATGCCTCCCTCTCACCCATAGCAAGAGGATCCTGTCAGAATATGAATGGGCTGTAAAAACAAACAAGCTAAATATTAATGATGTACAGCTTCCTGCTTTGTAAATTTAAAGTCGTAATGTAGGTACTGACACAAAAGAAGCAGAGTTTAATTTAAAGTGTAATTGATGGCAGAACGTTCCTGTAAATGCACAAAAAAATAATAAAAAATCACCGCTAAACTGCTTCAGGGATCAAAATAGAATTATTTCAGGTATATAATATGGAGTTGGTGTCCACAAAACAACTCAAAACATGGAAGAAGACAATCTCCTTCTGAATACATTAGAAAATGTGCTTAATCTCATCTTACCACATTCAAATGCTTGATAAAACATTTTTATCTTTTCATTGATTTGCTGTATTTGGATTGTATCTTGAATTATTTTATCTTGTACACGTCCATGTTCTTGAAATTCACTCCTGACAAGACTTTCTGAGCAGCACTGAATAAAAAGAAAGTCCATGCTCCAAATGTACTCTTAATGTCGTAGAATTATCAATAAATACAGACAAACTGAATGAGAAAATGTTTTCGAAAACTTGAAACATCTGCACAGTCAACAAAGCTCTGATCTACATCAAATCATGAGTGATTGGAGAAAAAAATATGTAGCACTGGTCAGTTTTCCAGATTGGCTTTACGATTTAGAAAGTTTTGTTCTTTTTTTTTTACATGTTCAAATAAAACCATTGAAGCAGGATGTTTATCATCACTGGCGATGCAGAAACCCATACGAGCTTTTACTTTATATTTTTAAACACTGAATCCCTGGTTTTGTTTATAATTTCAGAAAAACAACTAAAATTTCAAATCTTAATTCAACTGCCAAGTCTGGTTTATTTCTTGATCAAACACCTGAAAAAAAAATCAGTGACAAATAACTACAATACGATTGGTGCAGGTTATTTTTAAGTCTGAGGGAAGAGCGGGAAGAGAAATTAAACGGCGAGAAAAAGCAGTGGTGGAGGCATCGGATGGCAGTGATTTATGTGGGTAAAGTCATTAAAGTGTAAAATATTATGCAGTTAATTTGCAATTTGCTGTAGATCTGACACACACACACACACACACACACACACACACACACACACACACACACACACACACACACACACACACACACACACACACACACACACACACACACACACACACGATTCTGTGGACGATAAGCTGGATGTCTCGTTATTGTGCATTAGCCGCACCTTTCCCTGCTAATCCCTGCTGTCAAACAGACACGAGGCGTGTGTGTGTGTGTGCGTGTGTGTGTGTGTGTGTGTATGTGTGTGTGTGTGTGTGTGTGTGTGTGTGTGTGTGTGTGTGTGTGCGCGTGTGCGCACCAGTATAATTACTGCCATCGTGAATAGCTCTGACTGCTGATTCTAAGCCACGGGTCCATCATTAGGGTTGAACAAGACTGTTCGCTAATGGTCGCATGTTTGCAGAAGAGTGTGTTGATATGCAGCTTCGCCTGTGTGTGTGTGTGTGTGTGTGTGTGTGTGTGTGTGTGTGTGTGTGTGTGTGTGTGTGTGTGTGTGTGTGTGTTTGTACATGTACATAAAGTGGGCAGTGTAACATTGCAGGTTATGTGTCAGATATTAATTTATTTGCAGAAATAATTCTAATGGATGTGTTTATGTCGAGCATATTAAAGGGCTTTCAGCTGTCAGTGTTAAGCCTCATAAACACAATAGACTGACATGTGAAGAGATGTTTTCAAGTCTTTGTTTTTATATAGCTCACATGCAACATATGTACTGAGGATCTTCGGAATTATCCTTCATCTGTTGATTTATATGACTGGTTTAATATGTAAATGGTTATTCTCAACATCCACACTATTTAATTCCACACCCACCTTTCAGACCACTGTCAGGTTGGAACTTTGTTTTTGAAAATCACATAAATAATTTGGCTAATTTAGCACATACAGTAATTGTTGGATGGAAAAAATAAGAAAGTGAGGGTAATAGGTGCTGAGAGAAGAAGGACAGGGCTGAGGAAGAGGAGTGAAAGAGAGCACGAGTGAGGATGAGGAAGCAGAAGACCAAAAGGCCACTGTGGTGATAAAGACAAAGCAGGAATACTAAAGACTGTGAGAGGGGAAGAGAGTAACGTTTCAGGGGTGGTGCATTACCTCAGCAGGTGATATTACAATGTCTGCTGTGCTGAATATGAGAGATGACACTTTTATGTGTGAAGCAATAAAAAGTGATGGGGCCAGACCAGGAGGGATACACAGAATATACAGCACCTGTCGTCCTCGAGCTCCTCTTCCACTGACATCATTACTCCTCCTACTCATCTCTCCCCCCCCCCCCCCTCTCTCTCTCTCTCTGTCTCTCTCTCTCTCTCTCCCTCTCTGTCTCTCTCTCTCTCCATCCATTCTTGCAGGTCGGGACTTGTAAAGTTACCAGGTTGGAAAAAAAAAAAATCTAATTTCCCAGTTTGGAACATTTAAGTGTAAACAACCTTGAGAAACCTCCCACCTTCTTAATGGGAATTGCCCAGTTTGACAATATTAAAATGTATTAAGAGGCACCTTTGTCACTTTTCATCTACGAATGGAAACCTTACTTGCACTGAGGTCTTAGTTTTCATTTCCTTTTCTCTCCTTCCATCACTCTGTTTTTGCCCTGAAGATCTTATCTGTGTCACTTCATTCTCTCTCTCTCATCGTGTCCCTCAATCCCAACTAATTTCAGTGGATTTTGTTGACGTCAACCTCTTCTCACCTTCTGGCATTTCACTTGTAGGTCTCATTATCTCTTTGCTTTCTGTCTCACTCCTTTCACCATTTCTTTAATCACCTACTCGACTCTTGTTTCCCTCGGTCAACATGTATTTTGTTGCTACATAGTTCTGCCTCTGCTATAAGGGTTGCGTGGTAGTGCCCGGCCTTGAGCTGATGAATAAGTGGAGACTCAAAAATGCTGAGATATAACAAAGTAATGAGTCATACAAAAACATATGGAGCAGATTCGATTCATTGTGAACCAGTGTGTGTGTGTGTGTGTGTGTGTGTGTGTGTTTTCTTACTCTGCGTATGTGCTGTTCTCACAGCTGACTGTGTCCAGACAAAGACCCCAGCTGGAGGGGAATAATGTCTGTTATCAGCCCTCATCCATCCTTTTTCTTACCATATACTCCCCTTCTGCATCATTCTCCACCCCTCCATCGCAAATCATTTTCACCCTTCGCTTCCTCTTCATGCCTATTTATCACGGGGGACCTCCGGCTTTCTCTCTTTTTGTTTATGTATTTATTTTTTCCTCAGCACCCCAATTGGCACGCAGAGAAGAGGGGTATTTCCTACTGTATTTCAAATGAACGTGCTGGCAGATGGTAGCGTTTCACTCTTACTCAGCAAGCACATAAATCACAATGTAATTGAAACTGAAATTGAAGGTTTACTGCAGGAATGGAGACTGGAAATGCAAGTTATGGTCCTCACATCAAAACTCTGCGGGATTGTGAGACACACTTAAATAACTACAAATCTGAAATGTAATTGAAAATATTAATTGTAATATCATCGTACTCCAAAACGTGTTTGCTGTTGCCATTCTGCTTTCACCGTCCTTGTGACGGTGCTGTGTTGGCTGTGCCATTTCAGTCAATGTTCCTAAATGCAAATATAGTTTTTCCTTTTGGGTCTCGGCTCTCATTGTGAGCAGAGATATTTACTCCCAAAGAAAGTGGAGGCTTTTCACTTGAAACGGTTTGTGTAAATTTGAGTTCCATTCTTTGCTTCTTGGACATGAGAGACATAAAATGCTTTCAATTATATTGTGAGCGCTGAGCCTCACTTTCCTCTGAGGACATGCTGATCAAAATATGCAGACTGTTGGTACCAGACTGAGGTGCAATTTCACAAAGCATCCAATTACGGGTAAATATTTGTTTTCTGTTTTTTGTTCAGTAATATAAACTCATTTAAAAGGGACATTGCCCCCTGCACCTTCTGTCTGTCTGTCCGTCTGTCCGTCTGTTGGGATCTCTTTTACAAGGGTGACAGGGCCAAGCAGTCTGCAGCAGACGTCACATCATCACATTTAAAAACCAACACATTTGACAGTGCATAATAGTTAAAATGATCAAATGCAGATTATGTAAAACAGATAAAGTACAATAGTTATTAATAATTGAAGGTGCATTATCAATGTAAAAAGACTGATTGATCAAAGCTCACTGTTTAATTCATATAAAGAATAGAAATGATTCAAAGAACCCAATTTGGATATTTTGGTTTCTATTAGAGGGTTTTCCAAGCAGATGGGGTAGATTTGCTACTTTTGAAATTGCTTACATTGTTAATCACTGTGTCTCATTTTTTAACCGCCTATGAAAAAGTGGTGCAAATGGGCTCAATCTTCTGAAGAGATGCTGCTGTTATTGTGACTTCCCGTTTGCAGAGTTTATTATAAAATATTTTCTGTGCTGTATTGCAAATTCTCACTTTATGATTGATCATTTATGGTAGATCATTTTCTTCTACAGGGCAGGAAGATAGACAAGAGTACTTCCATTCTTAAGTATAAGTATTAGTTTATCCAGGCATTCAACAGTTTGAGGGAGACAAACTTGAAAAATAAGGTTAAAACCTTTTTGCCAAGAGAATGTGGGGCTGGAAGGCCAGACGACAGTGGGAGTGTCTGAAAGACCCTCTCAATAAAAGACTGCTAAAAGTGCTCCAGATAGTGCTCCAAGCCAAAGATGTATTTCTGCAACAGACATGAACTGTTTGAGCTGCTTTTGTTAGTTTCTGTCTCTTCCTTTTTCCGTCTCTCTGAAAAGTGACCTTCTCCCAGCTGAAGGTTGCTCTTCAGTGAGTCAGTCCACAATGAATATGATTTCAGAACGTCTCTTTTTTTGCGAGATGTGCTTTATTAGGAGATGGCAGTAATCCAGGGGTTGCTCTGATCTGTCATTTATCTATGCTTTACACTCTTCCGTTTCTTTTTTTTTCTCTATGGTTTGCGTGCATCAGATTTTCCTGAATGTTTTTGTGTCTGTAACATATTCTGTGTTTGTCAGATGCGTTTCATGTCAAGTGTTGGTGGGAAATCAGGACAGTTTCCTAATTCTTGATCACACTTGGTATGCTTGCACTGGATAAAAGTATAGAAGGGCTTGAGAAAAAAAGGAAGAATGAGTTTTGTTGTGGACAGCTGGGAAAGTACATGTAGCGATAGAACATGTTGCTCTTTGGTTTAACAATGTTTGGATTCCGGACATTTTTCAAGTATTGATGAAAAATGAATACTTTAATTACTGCTTTCTGAAGATTACTTGTGCGCTTCTTCAATACATTTGATCATTTTATTCCGAGGGACTGCGGCTCAAACTGTACATTGACTGACACTTTACACCTTCTGCAGCACACCTGCGAGAGAGTGGCAGAGAGAGAGAGAGAGAGAGAGAGAGAGAGAGAGAGAGAGAGAGAGAGAGAGAGAGAGTTCTGACATTTGCCGTTATGAGTTTCTCCGTTATCCCGTTGAACTTTGACCTTCAGTCGCTGTTGGATGAGGTGTGAGGCTCAGCAGCAGTTCATACGTCTCTTCAACTTCAAGTCAGCGCTCATCACTTTTGTTTCCTGAATGCTCGCTCTCAAACCACTTAGTGAGTTAATAGACTTTCATGCTTTTAGTGCTCCTGCGTGTCAATGAAATGACGTGTTGAAACATTAATTAGACGACGTACAAAGTAACTTTGTTCTTTGCTTTTACCGTTTGAATTTCAGTTTTTGCAGAACATTCAGTCCATATGCCGTCGACATCTTTTGTTATTTGCAAATTGAAATAAAGTCGGTCACATATTTTAAATATTTTAGTTGTAATAACAAATTACAATATTAATAGAATTAGTTTAAGCTTTAAGCTAGTTTTGCTCGTCCTTATACAGGTATTGTATATGCTCCAGTTTCTAAATATTGAGTTGTGCATGTAATCTTGAATCTCAATAAACAAATAAATTCATTAATGAATTCAATAAAATGTTGCTTGGCAAAAAGTAAAACTTGTCTTGTAAAAGGATATACAACTTTAAATAATGGGTTGGATCGATGCAGAGTTTTTTTTAAACCTGAAGTGATATATATCATCTATGTAAGGAATTTTTGGCAATTTTTCATCAGTGAATACCTTGATTGTAACTTACAATGAGAATAGACTGAGATGTACGAGTACATCATTTGTCTGTGCTTGACATTGGGTATTCTCAATGCCGTTGTTGGGAATCATAGTCATTGAAGTCCTCATGATGAGCGGACAATATTGTGATTTCATACTATATTGACCATTAGTTATGTTTAAAATCATGATTTTGTGAATCCTATCACAATGTTTGTCAGATTAATTATATGACACTTTCAGTGATATCATTTAGTATTCAGCCACTCTCTGCAAGTCTGTGCGACCTTAGTGAATCCAAATCCCACTTTACAGCATCCAAGTCACGAATAAAAACAAAAAGAAGACATTTCCTCACAGTTTGGTGGTTTTTCTAATGGCATTAAAGCTATTGATAACTTATTATTACTTGGTGTTGATATGTTTGACTATTTTGCTGCTGACAATCTCTCATGCTTAACTTTCTACAGTAGGACCGCTGCCATTAACAATTCACTGAAATTAGGACATTTCAGCTCTTTAGAATAATTCATTCTGTCACTCCTATCAGTGAAACATTTATTTCATATTCCAATTTTACAAAAGCCTGAAGGTAATTATAAAGACAGTTTTTCTTAAAGCATGCTTTATTATAAATATCTTCCAGCCGTCCGATTGCATTAGGTGGTGCAGCGGTGAAAACACTCGACTCAAAGTGAGGTCGTTCAGGTATCTCTCACAGTCCAAAAACTGTATTTTAGGTCAGTCAGTGACTTTATATTGCCTGTAGGCATGGATGTGAGTGTGGTGGCTTGTCCAGGGTAAACCCTGCCTTCCTTTACTTTATGTTGGTACCAGATCCAGCACCCAACAGCCCTGAGTTGACTGAAGTTGCATAACTAATATGAGTAGACTATTGGGTCATGTGCCAGACTATTGGGAAAGTCATTACTAACAGTAAATCTAACATTAGATTTGCATTATGCATCAACGTCGCAATGTTGCATAATTGACAGAAGAAAAAATAATATAAAACTCGTCGTATGCACACATATCAGCAGCTCTCTTGTGATTTTGTGGACAAACCCACTATCTAGTCCAAAACACTTTAGGTAGTTTCACCACATGAACATAGAAATTGTTCCAGCGCTGTGTCAGCACAGTTTCTTGTGATATCGTGTTAAACATTTTTTACCTACAAACTGCTTATTAAACAGGAACACTGCATTCCAGTGGGTGTATTTAACATTGCTTCAAAACACAACAGCTCCATCACTGTGAGATGAACGTTTGTGGTCACCTGTAACCAATTAGGGCAACAAACCAGTGTGGTTGATCATAACTCCCCGGATCCCTTGTTGCCTCAGTTTTTAGGTACAAATCTCTCCCAGAGAGGAGAGAGCTACCTGTTTGTTTCAAAGACACACAGCTTTCTCTGTTTATTGTGCACACACAGGTGAGCTGTTCAAACATGCTGCAGGGCTGAAGAAGAACAAGGGCCAGCCTCTTCCTCACAAGAACATAAAACCTTAAGTTCAAAAGTAACTAGTGCTAAACACGATTAGTTCCCATGCAAGCAACATTTAGAATACAAGAGAATAAACTCTTATTACAATTAAGTACTATAAAAGAAAATATGGGTTAATAATGCAGTATGCACTCTGTGACCCCGTCTGCTTTTACTAATGTTCAATATACATCACAGCCCCTCTCATTTTTAATAATCACAGATTATGAGATGGCTGTATGGATGAATAGAATTAGCCATAAGCAACCAAGAGGCTAAAGCAGGTGCATTTTTCAATTGGGGAAAACAATTCATATAAAACACATCACCTCAAATGCATCAATTGAGGTTGTCACCAATTAACCTTGCATGCATGTTTTTGGACTCTAGGAGGAAACCAGAGTTAACCGCTGCCCCGCTGTGTGCACCTTCCAAGATTCATTAAAGATTAAAATATTCTGTTCTGAAGGATGAATGGAGAGCTACGACACAACACAATTGATGGCTGCGCTGTTTGGACTACATTTCAGTAATGCAACAATTTACTCAATTATATCCTTCATCATTTATAAAAGCAAACCTTCTGCTTCACTTTTTTACAAGATTACTTTGAATAATTGCTTTCTAGTTGATACCTCCTTGTCTTTTTATCCTTCATGAATTATAATAACTATGTTGCAGTTCAACTGTCAGCCCTAAGCAGGATATCACTATCAAACATGAGTTACTCTAACTAACCGGCAACTGTCACTGAAGTACATCCATGCACTTCCCATGACGCTTTATTGAACGTATGGCTGAGATGCCCTGGAGCAGAATCATACTGTGCGGTTGAAGGCAAGTTGCTCCTTGGACAGGTCATCAGTCCATCACAAGCTGGAGCAATTTGAAAAAATGTTATCCTGCTTAGAGGCTGAGTAAAGTCCACCATGTGCTTCTCATATTTTGTATCTCTATCAGAATTATGACAGTTGTGGTGAAAGAAGAATAACTAAATGATGAGAAGTTATTTCAGACAACAGAAAGTACTGGAGCCCTACTCTTCCAGTATGTTCATGTCTTGTCTCCAAATTTGCAAACTATCATAAATCACACTTTGTGTGTCAATCAATGAACGCGAGAACACATCTGAAATGTATGAGTTTAAATGTATTGTCTTATTTGGCTCTCACACAAAGAAACAATCACTCAAATTCAAAATTAATTTAGCATCTCTTATTAGCTTCCCTTGCCTGTTTTTATTTTAACTGCGGGACGAAACCAAAGTCTGAGTGCAAAACCTACAAATGCACAGGGAGAACATGCAAGCTCCACACAGAAGTGGGGGCAACCTCTGAAGTCCTCATATTGAATAACACTTAAAAAATCCATCCTCTTTGGCTGAGGTCTCGTAGAGACTTCAGGTCCTATGACCTAACTGTGGGCTAACAGCATCTCTGTGAAAGGTTGAAATCTACCTGCGGTTTTTGACAGCTGCAGTTTTTGCTGAGTGGTTTTTTTGGGGGGTCTGAAAGTATGAGAATGTACAGAGATGTACAGGTGTTGTGACATTTTCTCACTGTGCTGTGCTCACTATCTTTACTTGTGCTGTCTGTCCAGCTTTCTGGACTGCAAGTGTGTGTTTGTTTCTGTGTGTGTGTGTGGGTGTGTGTGTGTGGGTGTGTGTGTGTGTGTGTGTGTGTGTGTGTGTGTGTGTGTGTGTGTGTGTGTGTGTGTGTGTGTGTGTGTGTGTGTGTGTGTGTGTGTGTGTGTGCACATGAGCATGCAGTCTATGGTTGTAAGTAGCAGATGCTCATCTCGAATCATTGCCAAGTTTCCATGGTTGTGAGGGAATAGGTGGGCTGGGGTCGGGTGGCATGTTATTATTGGAACGAGACAGTAATTACTGAAGTGACCTATTGGCAACATGGCTTCAGATCACTTTTCAGATATTTTGATGACACAGATATGGTGGCCTCATTTACCCAAGCTGAATCCAATTTTTATTTTTTTTTATGTACATGCACTGAAAGCTAAATGCATGCCTTGTTTCTCTCATCAAATGTTGGCAGGCATTTGTTCCTGCAGCCGTGTCGTGACGAAGCACAGTGCTACAGTACTGCGGTCAAATGGAGGCAATAATACAAACTCGACAATTTTCGATTAAATTGTTTGTCCCTCCCCGTCGCTGCTGACCAGTATCCCGTCCATAGTGCCACGCTAAGTGAGTTCAAATAGCAATAGCTCTATCATTGTGGCTGTGTCTAAGAGAGAGAGAGATGATAGTATGTATGTGTTAATCATAGCAATAGTGAAAAAGTATCAATTAAGGATCACTAATAGGGAAAATGTATTACAGTACCAGAAAAGTTGAAAAGTGTCAATAGTGTATCAGTTAAAGCTAAAAATGAAGCAATATAGTTACAGTTGCAGTAAACAAGTATCAATCACTATAATGAATATGGGTGAATATGTATATCAGTATATGTCGCCCTCCAGACAGAAACACTTGTATGTGAGTGTATATGATAATGTACTTAAGAGAGTGGGAAAGAACAGTATGGCTGACATAATAAACGACTGTGAGCAGCCATGGATGTTAAAAACAGCAGGTGTGTAATCACAGTAGTCAGGGTCAATTGCACAATATATTGGGAGGAGTTTATTCTCATAGATTAATGTACCATTTCTTATGTGGTTTCATAGGAAAATGTTAGTGTTTATGATCGCATCTATTTTGGAATGTGTTTGAAAAGATATGCACATTGTCGCTTCCTCATGCTTTCTCTGTTAATTATGCCTGGCCATATTTAAATGCTTTATCAGGTTACCTTAACTGAGACAAATACAGACCCTTGATAACTGAATAGAAAAATAATATTCTAAACTAAAACCGATTTCTCTTAGTTGCAAGTAGCTCTATTCATGCATTCGATTCAAGTTGGACTGCACCATGGATGTTCAAAAAACACAATTTAGACTGAAGCCTGCTTTTATATCAGAGAGAACTCAGACAAACTGTAGACAGACAGAAAGATGGGGAAGAGACCCTTTGAGAAAAGAGTTTGTATATCACACGGGCCATTGATTGAAGCCATTGATAGTGGGTTTTTTCCCTTTGTGGCGCACACTGCAGTGATATTGTATTTCAAATTCTTCCAGCAATAAGTTCCTTCCAACCGTGTTCGCAATTGCTTAGAGCTTGGTGCAAGTGAGGCAATCTACGTTGGGAATTTTCCAAGTTGCATCAAAATATACTTTGTTTGCTATCATTGTGAGCAAATCCACCTGGAGATCCTTCACTGAGATTCAAAGAGTGATGTAATAGATTTCAGAACCAAGAAAGAGCCACCTGCAAATTAATAATTATTTGCAAATGAGTTCCAGTTTCTATTTATAGGAACGGACTGGAAAGGCAATTGCCACAGGCCTCGGTATGTGGAACTGGTTCTGCTTAAGGTAGTGCGGTGGCCTATAACACTGGCATACTGTACTATTATTCAAATAACATTTCCAATATAGGTAGAGACAGGGCACCCAGTGTTAATTGAATAGTGAAGATAAGTGTGTGTGCATGTGTGCACACACACTTATGTTAATTGAATAGTGAAGATAAGTGTGTGTGCATGTGTGCATGCGCGCGTGCATGCTCATGCAGGGATGTGTGCATTAAAATCCAATGTGCTTCTAATGAGACACAAAGTACAGACAGCAGGTTGAGCGTGGGCTGGAAACCATGGCAACGGCCTTGGACTCTTAGACATGTGGAGAGAGACAAAAACAGAAAAAGCCAAGATGTCATTTACAACAGTTAAAATGATCAATAGAACGCACACACGCACACCCCAAAGGCTTCTTCCTCTTATGGCAGCATCGCCCACATCATTGCATATTATCAATGCCTGTCTGTAAACATGTGTGTATATTTTTGTAGAGGACAGATTTCACAATCTATACTTTCCACTGTCTACAGGCTGCTGTCTATCTTTTCAGTTAAAGTTAACTGTTGTTATATGTGTGGTGTTTTCAAACTTTGGTATTTTTGTGTTTGAAGGCATGTCATGCTGGTTGTGCACAGTGATTTGGGAGGGAAAGAAATCAATTACCATATGTTATCAGTGGGTGGGTTTGAATTCTCAGTCATTTACTGTCACATTGAACAGAGAGTCCAATCTCCAAACTAAAATCCTGGTTTCTGACTTGCTGCTTCTACTGCTCTACTGTGCAGTATGTTTACAGTATAAAAGTTTGTGATACACGTCTTGCAAATACTAATTCAGGCACTAAGTTCAGCCTTGACAGCAAAATTACAGTTTGCACTTTGAAAGACAGCAACGTTCAAATGCGTTTCGCCTACTTAGACACGAGGCATGTCAGCCATGTACAAAGTAGGTACAGGTAAAGAAAATATATGCACAAAGAAAACATGGCTTCCAAAGCTTGAACTTGTTGTGAGGCTTGAGTACCATCAACTATTTCACTGTGCAGCTTCATTGCATCATTTCATGTTTAAATGTGAATTTGCCCGAATAAACATACACAATACACACATACAAAATTTAAAAAATTGTTTACGTTGGATTGTTAGGATTTTGTGTTTTATGTCATTGTCGTTCTATTTTCCCACACGTTGTGATCACTGACAATTTGTACATTTACCAACTCTCTGTGTAGGTCAAAGGTCACAGCAAATATCATTTACTGTAATTATATAGGGCTACTGATTGAACATTACTTCCTGAGGGGCAGCAGCAAATCAATAAAGTGTAAGTAAAGTGGTTTGCTGCGACTGTATGACGACGGACATGGGAACGGTCACAAATTGGGTTCAAAACCTCAACGGCTCAAATAAAGTGGCCCTTTGGAATTACGGGCAACTTGCTTGGCTTTTCTGAAGGCAATTAATGAAATAGCGGCAGAGCGTGTTTGTGTGTTTCGCTGCCACAGCGTCGTGTCATTGTGGCCTCTGAGGAGCTGCGAGTGCGACCTGCTGGGAAGCTTTCCAAAAAGAACCAGGAAGGACTCAGTCAGAGACAGAAAGTGAGAGAAATGGCACAGTTAAAATTGAAGCAACCACTTTGAAGGAAATTAATATGATGTACCTGCATGTGCTTGAAAAATAATTCATATAGAAACTGGTGTTCTGTGATTATGACTAAGAATTATAAAGAAAACTGAAATGAGGCCAGGCCAGTTTGAGGCACTCAAACCTCAGCTTTTGTCATCGAGGCCACGAACTTCTTCCATCATGGTGAAGAAAGCCCCACGCTAGGAGACTGAAACCTGCGGCTCTCGAGCTCCTCTGTAGTGGCTCCCTGAAGTTTGCACTAAATCATATCTAAAATAAAGACTTAATTTTGTTTTTAGCTTGTTTACACAGTCATTTTGAAAAGGACTCTTCTCTGAAAAAGAGATTTAAAAAAAATATTAAAGTGCTAATACCACAAGAAATATGAAAGATGCTAAAAGTCTCAAAAAAACAACTCTTTAATGACTAGAATTTTAAATGAACTGAACTTAAAAATGGAAAGTCAAAAAGCTCAAAAGTAAAAAATGTAAAGAAAACACAAAAAACCCTGAAAAAGAATGGTGAAACTGCTACAATCAAGTCATAAAACCCAAAGTAAACAAACGTTTCCCATCGTAAATTGTAATTGAAACTTCAGTGCAACATAAGATACAGTTTTTGTGTCAAGGTAAACATGCTTTTAAATTTGATTTGGTGGAAAGTGATAGAAACAGCTCTTTTGGTCATAAGGATTGCAGAATCCTTCCTGATACAGACTGCTCTCATGTCTAAAGCCTCCAAACATACTGCTGCACTGTGTGGTTCTCTGGCTCTGCAGTGGAGAATAGGAAGACACTGCAGCAGGTGGCGCGGTTGGCAGAGCGCATCATTAACAGACCACAATTGCCCCCCAGAGGTATTTACACTGACCGCCGACAGTAAAAAGGCCAGAAGTATTTTGAAGGGCCCCATTCACTCCGAACATCACCTGTTATCCCTGCGGTGCTCTTCAAAGAGACACACTTTCACAGACACACATTTTCAACAGAAGACATGAGGTGATACATCCCAGAATGCCTTTAATATGATTCGCACTGTTTCTTAAAAAAAAAGACAGAAAAGATTTTTTGCCTTTTTCATTTTCTTTCTTTCCTCTAATAAATTATATTCTGTTCTGAAAAGAAAATGACATATTGACTGGTGGGTGCAGTGAAATGTGAAAGGACACGTAGGTGAGAAAACAGGTTGGTGGGGCTCGGGGGGAAAAGAGAAGGTGTAAATGAGAGAATGTGAAGGAGACAGATTGAGGGGAAAACCTGTGTCAGATGGAGAGAAAAAAAGACAAGAAAACTATTGATCAGATGAGAGGAGGCCGATTGATGATCATTGATTGTTTACTTCGCTCCTCAATCAATCTCCTTGATTCTTTTCAATATATACCTCTTGTCTCTAACTTTTACTTTCTCTCTCACTATTCCATCCACTGTCTTTCATAATGCCAGTGCAACATTGTGCTCAACATCGACCAGCAAATTCTCACATTAATGTTCCAAATCCTGCTTTTTTTTTGTCTTGCCCCAGGGGAGCCACTGATCGATCCTCCATTGTCTGCACAGCACAAGAGACAAAAACTGTAAAAGCTGCCACAGCCAGCAGTCAAAACAATTTCAAACTTCACTGACTTTAAATTTGTATCTACAGGAGTCATTTTACAGGCATGCAGTTTTAAATGAAGAGAAAAAATAATGTAGAACAGTGTAAACTGAAAATTAAATACTAAACCTTGTGCTGTATTTAAATATTTAGAAAAATGGCTGTAGGATTAGCCAGTTGTTTTATCATGCAATACACCTGACATAAAAAGTCAAAAGATCTCTTTTTTTTTTGCTGAGGGAATTGAGAAGCAAAGTCTTTGAACAAATGCTGATCCAGATGCTGCAGATCCATTGTGGTCCTACATTTGCCAAACGTTGTGACCCAGTACAGTAGCAATACATTTGTAGCTTTCGACTATTTCAGTGACTGAGTCCTGAAAACAGATTTCACATCTCCTCTTGCCAATCAAATTTCTTGGCTTGTCTGTTTAGACATGTGTTTGTGAAAATATCTATTTGTGAAAGGAGCTGCGCTGCTTTCCCGTCAACCCCCAATCATGCAAATACGACACCATCCATTTACACACATTACACCCTCATGCACATTTATTTGCATGGTTACAGGTAATGGATCGCAATCTGGACATGCATCCACTTTGATTTAGTGCCACGAATGGCTCAGTCTGCGGATGAAAGAGAAGGCAGTATACACACAACACGCATGTGTGCACTTGCAAACACTTTGGATGTCCAATCAAACAGACGCTGCAAGGCTTGCTGTAGGAGAAAATGGGTTTTGTTCTCTCGTGGCTGAGGGAAAGAGAAAGTGAGACAAAAGAAAGAAAAATGGGAAGAAACAAATTTCCACTGGAGTCGCTGAGGATCATTGTTTTGCTCAAGGCCACGTTGGCATTAGTTGTGAAAGGACGACAGAAGATTTGTCATTCACATCCAATTCTGTGTCTTTATCTCTCGTGCTCATACATGCAGACACACTCACTTTGCCATCTGTTCTTCCTTGAGGAGCCATAACCCCCCCCCCAAAAAAAGAACGAAAGAATCAGGAGAAAAATGTAAACTCCCACGGCATGTCTCCACAGTTTGTGAGTGTGCATTGTGAGGTGGTTTATATTCATCTTACTGGTGTCTGACGGGGCACGGCTGCTCAGCTGCTGCCAAAATTCTCCATTTGACCTAGATCATCTCAGCACCCGGCTGTGTGTGCATGTGTGTCTCTCTGTGAATAGTAGTTCTGCTTATTTCTCAGCCATATGACGCATTTTGGACGTTACCCACGATGATGTAAGAGCTGCCTCCCACATGTCTTCTGAGTTCCCTGATTATCACTCTGTTTGTGCCTCCTTCCGCTTTGGTTCTCTGTAATTTGCTATATCTGTTGCTCAGTGTCTTGCCTCGTCTTTCTTTCTCTTTCCTTGAGTGTCACCCCCTGTGAGGGGACTTAGACATTTACCCAGGAAATGGCCTCCCCGTGCTGTGGATGTGTGCATGTGAGAGAGGGTTTACTTATTATGGTGACATGTTGCACTCTCCTCACCCCTAAATCCAAATTTAATGGCAACCCTTGTCATTGTGTGCTGCAACTCCATTTCTACATGGAAAGCATCAACTCTAATGGGGTCATAGGCATGATCCACTGCTCTTTCCATCTGTGCATGTTTGCTCGTTTTCACGCAATCAGCGAATCAGGTTGATTATTTTAACTGCTAGTAACAAATATTGAGCTGCTTTAATAACACGTCCATAGCCCCACACGACCTATATACCTGCCAGGTAAATTAAAGGAAGTTGCTGCTGTTGCTGATAATGTCGCTCACTCAGCTGTTTGCGGTTTTTTTTCATAAATGTGAAATTGCAGTTGAACTCGACATTGCACACATGTATGAAAGACGCTGACTGCCATGGGGAGAAGATGCTGTGAAAAAATATAAATCTATTTTACTGTTTTTGAAGCATTTGGAAGACGTCCTCAAAGAGACTAAACCAAGTGTCAGAACCAAATTCGTGTTTTGTGCATCTGAATCGATGAACACTGTTTTACTTCTGCCGTATGAAGGAGAGGCTGCAGATGAAGCGTGGAGGTGCTACCTGAACCCTGACTTTGATTCTTCTCCTGCAGTGTTGTTTACTTGAGGTGCATGTGGGCCGTGCTGGCCCAGCATCCTCTGGTTGATTGCCAACTGTGCACCGTGTCTCACAGCTCAGAGCTGGTGTGGGTTCATTAAGATTGAGACATGAATGCAGACAGCTTGCAAAGCAAACACAGTGTGTAACTACTACGATAGTAGAACTAGGGCGCTGGACATACTCTAAATAAAAACACATTTTTTCTGAATAGGACTACTTCTGATGTTTACCTTAAAACCTATGAGTGAACATCATTTGTCCTTAAAACTAGTGACAGATGCTCATTAAAACATCATTCACCCCTCGGTCTTCATTGTCATTCATGTCTTGTTCTTCATTGAAACGACAAATGGCTCCGGCAAATAGTTAGAAGAAAGTGCAGATTCAAGGCAATAAAGTACATATTATAAAGGAAAGCTTTCAGTGAAATCTGAAATTAATTATAAGATACATTCGTGCCTACGACCACTTTAATTAAACAAGCCTGTCTGCTGCTCAGTTTGATGCAGTTTTATGTCGGTCCAGGTTTTTAAAAAAACAGGGAATACTCCTGTCGTTAGGTATTATTTATTCTACTTTGCGTAGGCATCTCTACCACAGCAAAAAGCCCAGAGTTGAATTAACTCCCACAGTGTTTATTTGACACCGTTGTCATTATTCAGAGAGAAAATCTGTTCTGACATGTGAACATTATAAGCATTTCTCCAGAATCAGATGCGCCAGCACAAGATGTTCAGCGGATACAAGATGGTGCATCTGAAACGTCTCCAAGCTGGCGATGTGGTCAAACAAGAAAACGTACTAGAACAATTTTGAGTGACCTTGTTGATCTCGGAAAGATTAACTGATGGGTTGTAGGAGTGTGTCATGTATTTATTTGCCCTTTTGTGTGTTTCTTTTGCAGTGATGGATGGGCAGACAGGTACGACGTGACGGACGGCTACGTCAAGGAAGCAGCTGGTGGCATCACCATCAAGCTCCAGTCGGCGGACGTGAAATGGTTCGACGAATACTACCTGAGACTTCGCCCTGAAAACAACCTGAGGAACCCCTGGTTCCCCGAGTTCTGGCAGCATCGCTTCCTCTGTCGGCTGAAAGGTCATCCGCAGGAGAGCAGCAAGTACAACCGCACCTGTGGAAGTAAGTCCAGACAAAGGAAGGAAGGAAGGAAGGAAGGAAGGAAGGAAGGAAGGAAGGAAGGAAGGAAGGAAGGAAGGAAGGAGTTTCGTAGGCATTCGAAAGATATGTGATTAAACATGTAATTAATGTGGTTTACAATGAAACAAATGTTTCAGGTAGTTTCTCAGAGAAGTACTTTGTACTTTTACATTACTTTTACGTATAAGATTAATCTTTGTCGTTTTTCAGTTGCACTTTGGTAGGAGAGCATGATGAAATCCCCCCCTCATCCACAACCAGGTCAAAAAAAGGACATAATTGTCAAAGATGAGTACGCAAGTTCAACTAACACCCAAAACGTCCCAGATGTGCCAAACAAACAACCTGTACACTTATAAATACCTTCAAAAAGGATTAACAAAGACTATGTACAACAAATGTAAACAATGTATGCATAAAAACTATCAAAATAACTAATGTGCAGCATAAAATTTACTTGTAACATCAGTTAAAATCCCGTACAAATTTCCAGTACTCTTTCCATCTGTGATGTGTTACATGATACATGATTATCAAGTCTTTTGAGACATATTGTGACAAACCATGATGCTCACCTGTGAACACAGAGGCTGCATTGTTCTGGGCTAGTATAACAGGCGACAGTACCAATCTGCATTTTTATTGACAGATTTTCATAATGGACACCATTAATGCAAATAAAATACAAACTCAATGGTGGAAAACACACCCACACACCTCCAAACAGACCATATGTACACACTGAGCTTTCTGGTTAATCCAGAGATATTTGTTCTGGCAGTGAGTGAACCCTCTCTTTATATTCATCTTTGTATTCATCTCCCCATCTCTCAGCCCTCTCTCTGTTTGGTCCCCTCCATTCATAGGCAAAACAGTTTGTGAGCGCTGGATCAAAGGGAGTCAGGTCTCATGTATTCTAATGAAATGAAACATGGAATCCAAATGAACAGGATGCAGAAAGAAACAGAAAGAAATGAGATGTGGAGGAGGAGAGTATCCAATGAGGAAGAGGAAAAATAGTGGTCTTTGATGTGTTGGGGGGGCTCTGTCTTTATGAAACCAGAGGGCAGATTAGGAGTTTCTCTGATATGTATGCTTTCTTTCTCTTTCTCTTTCCACCTCCAACTCACCCTCAACCCCCAACTCTGCCCATCAACACCTGCAGAGCAAGAGTCCCTCCGGCGGCAGTACGCGCAGGATACAAAGATGGGGTTTGTCATTAATGCCATCTATTCGATGGCATATGGCCTGCATAACATGCAACGGACACTCTGCCCAGGCTATCAGGTAGGTGTGCTGTGATGGATACAAATCATGGGCGCAGTAGGGAGAACCAAAGAGAGAAACAAGGGTAGTTGAAGGGGCGAGGTGAGGAAGTACTGGATCGAGCCAGAAGCAGCCATATCTATCAGAGGTTTCTCAGTGCAAAAACTACGTGTAAATGTACTTAAATAAGCTTCCGATAAAATCTGACGGTGACATTTGAATGTCACTATCATGAAAGTGCAACAACTGAATAAAATCAAACCTCTTCTTCAAAGCAGGCAGCGTGGCCAAGACCACAAATTTATGAGAGGCATCAACAAATACATTTCGATAGTCTTAAGAAATCAAAAATCTTTCATAAAATTGAAAAATAACGACAAATATCTTTAAGAATGGACCACTTGCACTCTCAATCATAATAAATCTAAAAGTTATCTGAATAAGTGGCACTTTTAACACACACCTGCCTCTACACAGCAGTTGTTTTTGTTTCCAACAGGTTCACCCTGACAAACGGGACAGGTGTATGATGTGATCTGTGGGTGCATGTGCCAGAAAAAACTAATCCTGCACCATTATGCCTACATTTATAGATCCAGATAGCATGGAACAAACAGTCAAATAAATGTTTATCTGTCGATCAAAAATGTCACCACTGCTCACTATGATGACTTTTATTGAAATGTAATTTTATTTACTACATCTTTTTTACACTCTAATAAACAGAAGTTCTATATTCCTGCAATTCCGGACACTTGAGCAGTGAAGAAATGACATCAGATTGTAATAAATGTGTTGTGATTAACTTCACGCCGACATGATAGAAAAAAACGTATTTCACTTTTCTTTTTGTGGGCTACTCCAACATGTGGATATTGTCATTTATTAAGGTTATTTTTAAATGTCATCACTTCTCCCAGCCCAATAAAACATGATTTGGAGGCTTATTTACATTTAAGATTATATATTTCAAGGTTTTACTTTACTTGAGCTGCAGCAGCATGCTCATCTTGACCACTGAATTAAGTTTCCCTGCACAAAAATACTTCAGCTGTTGCTCAGGACTTTATTCTTTAACATGTGTGTGTGTGTGTGTGTGTGTGTGTGTGTGTGTGTGTGTGTGTGTGTGTGTGTGTGTGTGTGTGTGTGTGTGTGTGTGTGTGTGTATTTAGGGCCTGTGTGATGCCATGCGGCCCGTAGATGGTTCTACTCTTTTGGACTTCTTGATGAAAACCAACTTCACTGGTGTGTCTGGGGAGGGAATTTTATTCGATGAAAATGGAGACTCACCTGGCAGGTATATGATCTCATCCAAAATTTTGGATGAATTGTTTCTTTTTGTGTGCTTTTATGACCTGATTATTTGCAGATTCTATTGCTTATTGTACATTTAAAACGCGTCTATGCCTTTGATTTTTTAGGTATGAAATAATGAACTTCAAAAAGATGGGCAAGGACTACTTCGACTACATTAACGTGGGCAGTTGGGACAACAGCGGCTTGAAGATAGACGACGATGAAATCTGGCCCACCAAAGATTCAGTGATCAAGTCTGTCTGTAGTGAACCCTGTGACAAAGGGCAGATCAAGGTAAAAAGACCATCCCCCAAAACAACACCATAACTCTTGTAATGTCAGTTCATTTTAAAGGCATTTTTTTCATGAAAACTGTCAAACTTCACAAGCTTCGGTGGCTTTACATTCAATACACAATTATAAGCAGTCATGATCAAGTTACTACATGTTCATAAGTAATCATAAACGTCACTTCCAGATATTTTAACTGTTGTAACTTCGTAATAATGACCGAACATACCATTGTTGTGCTGAAATCACAAATTTTGCAGGGCATTAATACACTAGTGATTAGGATGAGACAAGAGACATTCAGTGAGAATTTTGGACTATTTCGAGATTTGTATTTTAACCTGAAAATACAATATGCAATGTATGTTGACCAGTTATTTATTACATTTGATTAAAATTGATATGAATTGTTTTTAAACAGACTCTAAAAACTCACAAATGTAAAATTTGTATCTATAAATGTTTAGAATATTATGTTTACTTTACTACTTGGACAAAAAAATCAATTTATGACAAAAGGTGACTTGTGCCTTAATTTTAATTGTTTTGTTTTGAGGTTGTTTTAATCATGGATGTTTTGCTATGTATATAATTCTGATGACTGATTCATTCATGAACTTCAGCTGAAATTATATCAGTTAGTTGAACGTCAAATAGTCCACATTTCGTACATTTGTCTCCTCAAGTTAAACATTCTTCATTAAAGTGTCATATTTTCAACTGCAAAGTCTCCACTACAAACACTTGCATGAGGATTTTGCACTTGTTTTTGGTCATGCAAAATTCAGCAAAACACCTGCACTTGAAAGAAGCTGATTTATCCGCCAATGATGAGCTAAAGAACCAGAACAAAATGACACATAGCTGAAATAAACTAGTTCTTTTAAACGCTAAAGCCAACATCTGCCTCAAAGAGCAGAACAAAAAGAAACAGCAGCTATGCAACCGCATCCTTCAAGCCAAAAGTAACAAACTTCCATAACTTTAACTAAATCCAGAATAGATCAATCGTGATCATTTACTAGCATATAGAACAGGGGATCTTAAGGACCATGACTCACTTAGAAGAAGTACATTTTTAACAATTGCACTCTACTTTTACTGTTGATCATTGCAACATTAGAGACGTTTTGATTGAAATGTTTGCATTTTATTGTGGGTAGAAAACTAATTTCTGTGATTTGTCACAATCTCACACAGCAAAAATCACTTTTTTGGTCCTTATTTAAAAAAAAAAAAACCTGCGTTTAAAAAAGCCCCGCTTTCAGACTTGAGTTGATACTGAAGTAAAATTGCACAAGAATTCAGTGGCTTTTGCAGATGTTTAATATACTTACTCACTTGTACAGATAGAAATATGCATCTGTCCATTCGGGAATGTGTTTTCGGTCTCTTCCAGGTGATCCGTAAAGGTGAGGTGAGCTGCTGCTGGACGTGCACTCTCTGTAAAGAAAACGAGTTTGTATTTGACGAGTACACCTGCCGAGCCTGTGAGCTGGGGTCGTGGCCTAATCATGGCCTCACAGGTCAGTATCTGCATATTCCTGTGTGTGTGATCGCATCTCCATTGTTGTCCGATAGGTCCTACAAGAAACATTAAAGCATTACTGTTACCCTGCTGAGAGCTCCCAACTGAATAAGCAATACTATGCGCATGTGCAAATATGCGAGGGGGATCTTCGGGAAGGTGAAGGATATTAAGCAGAATTGGACTCACTGGAGTTCTGTCCATTTTTCCAGCATGCCATTATAGCACATTGTTATGGTACAACCAGTCCTTCAGCAGCTGCATTAGAGAGAGAAACTGCGAGGAGGAAACTGCTTTTCTCTTTCCTCCCATGCACTCCCTGCCATTTGCCTTTCTTTAATTTCTTATCAGCTTGGACACTAGAGTTTTAATTATTCCACATCAAGAGCAGCTTTCAATGCAGTTCAATACATTTTAGTTGCTGTGAGAATGTGTTTCCCCTCCATTGCGTTCGAAGCGGCTGAATAGTTCTGTGCTGTGCTTTCAGCTGCTCATTATTCTAACTGCTCAGCGCTCCTCGACAAGCTCAATGATTAAAACATGAAGCCATTCCTGTTTAAAATTTTGATCGGATTTCAGTATTGGAGACAGACAAAAAATCTCTAAGCTCAAACGTGCGGTAAACTGATACAAAATAATGTGTAATGAGGTAGTCGTGCAATAATAAGCAGAACAAAGAGTTAAAATATTATGAAGAGGTTTTCTGTTGGGTGTGAAGGTTTGGGAGTCGGGGGGGACATTCGACTGTCTGGTCAATTAGTTATGTTTCCTTTGGTGAGTAAAGGCTACCATCTCTAATGCGAAAAAGCATTTTCATCAGCAGAGCACTCATAACACACCCAGAAAAAAACGAACATATTTTAAAACCAAAAATGCAACAGAGCAACATGTGTCACACATCAAATGAAATTAATGTGATTAACTCTAAAATCAAACTCACTGTTTGCCTCATGCCAAGTAGTTGGCTGAATGCTGAATTTCCTGTATTATTATCCTGAAATGGAGTTCCGTGGGCAACAGCTATTGGAAGTCTACGTTTAATTTGGTCTTGCACTATTTTGTCGGCATTATATCATTGGGTTCATTCCATAAATTCTTCACAATAAGTCTAAGTTTTAATGAAATTGCAACCTGACCTAATACTACATATTTCTTTTTTAACTGTAGAAAGGATTTTCAAACAGTAGGATTTCCACTAATGGCCCTCTCTCCTTCCATCTCACCCACCTGTAGTCAAAAAAACTGCTTTCTCCAACAAACGTCACCCTGGTTATCACTGCATTGGCTTCTGTGTCCCGGTGGGGGAAAGTTTATGAGTGCGACGACGTGTGCGAGTCTCATTTCATCAACGATAAGTGCCGTGCGTCCCACCCCGTGGGGCTATATGGTTCAGTAATAACGAGGTGTAAACAAACTGCTTGTCCTGTTCCACCAGCAGACAATTTGATGTGTCTCCCCTAGGTCAAAAGAAAGGAGAGAAAAGTGGTGAAGAAGAGAACATAAACAGGCTGAGACAATACATAGAGCAATCCCTCAGCTGATAGGTAGAAGTGAAGTGGGCGTGAAAACCGTGGAAGCTGTTGAGACAGCAAAAACAAGACAAGACAAAAAGAAATAATACATTGAAACATGAAGTCATGGTAAAAGGGAGTCCGAGGGAGATGAATGGAGGAGCTGAACACTCATAGGAAGTGGAAGTGAAGGGAGCATAAAAATGGAGGATTAGCTTTGGGATTTGAGCCTCTTCAGTGGTTTCACAGTTTGGAGTCTGAGAACGTTCGATGGAGTTTGCTTCAAAACTTTGAATTGACTGAACCCTTCAAATGGCTCCTCTCCCCTTTATGTGCTGGTTTGGTTGATGGCCAGACACCACACGGTTTCCTTCCGGTTCATCAAACTAATTAAGTACTAATTTGCTGACATAGACAATTATTGTGGAGTGCTCTGAGAGAAGCCAAAGTGAACACTGATAGGGGATTTTCTGCCCAGCATCTAGATTAATGTGGGCAGGATTAATCAAAGCTAAATTCCCAGCATGTTTCTGAGTTTGATCCCACCTCACATTTTTATTGGCTGGTCTCTACCCCTCATGGCCCACAAGTTTCTCCTAAAAGAGTGAAAAGTTAACAGAGAAAAAGGGAGTTGAAAGATAGATGTGGGATTTTATGAAGCATTTCCATTTATAAATGTGATACGACTATTTGCTCGTCGCCGTTCAACACTTTCCATCATTTAAATCATGGCTGAGATGGATATTTTATTAACTTTTTACTAGTCACTAAGGTGACTGTAAGTGAGCCACATGTCAAACGCTCTTGCTTGACTTGTTTCTCTCTTTGTTACCATCTCCTTAGCCGCCTGTCCAGCAATTAGTGGGTTGTTTCCATATCAGTAATGTAATAAACTTTGTTGACCATGGTAAAGACATTGTTATTTTTAAATAACTTTAATCTCTTTAATGACGTCCCTGTCTCTTCCTCTCGGTTATTATAATCGAGTGCTGTGTGCATGCATCCAGGAAAAAGAAGAGAACACAATTAATAAATAGCAGAAGTTACTTCAGAATTGAATTATTAGAGAGTTGATGTACATTCAAACACTTGCAGCCCAAATCCTCAAGCTATGTAGGTATTTTAATTCAAGCAAGTATTTAGATGGATCAGAATTAGAACTGTCCCTTTAATTAATGAGACTTGAGGAAGATGGAAAGACACAGTTTGAGGGAGAGAATTAGGAAACAAGGTCGGACAGATGAGGGTCAAGGGAGGTGAGGCAGATATTAGAAGAGGAAAAAAAGAGTGCAGAGTGATATATAGGAGTATTACAAAGAGACAAAACGTGATATGAAACAGGATGAAATATTGAATGACAGGGAAGTGTGAAAAAAAGTTGGAAGATTAATGACAAAAATGTAAGAAGAGTAATGAAGGAGTGGATGACATAGATCAGTGAGGCAAGGCTTTTTCCCAACAGGCCTCCTTTCATTTTTAAGGTTAAGACACAATTTTTAGAGCTTAAATGAAGACAAATTAAAATGACAAATTAAGTATTTGATACAAAACCACATGTTGCAACACTTGCACTAAAACTTAAAAGGTACTTATAAAAAAAGAAGTCTCATTTTCTAACACCGCAGTACTGACATTTCCTGTTTAAACCTGCTTTCATTTATAGCCACTGATAACATTCCCACTGCTATTTGCACTGCACAGCTCATCAGCCAGATAACAAGTCTTTCACACCTGTGGGGCCAACAGACGTCAAACTTTATCTGTCCAGTCTGGTGGCCTCAGGGACATTTTCCCCTGCAGTGCAATGAAATTTCTTTTAATTGGTTGCAAACTCCATTACAAAAAATACTTTAAAATGTCAAAAAAACGTTTGCTTAAAGCTCACTCAACATTAAAGAGCTACATAATCTTGCATATCAAATAAAGGGACTCAGATATGTTCATCTGTATATGCTCTATTTGTTTTCAGGCTGTGACCCAATCCCAGTGGAATATCTGCGTTGGGGAGACCCTGAGCCCATTGCCGCTGTGGTTTTTGCCTGCCTCGGCCTCATGGCGACATTCTTCACCACTGCTGTATTTATCAGGTAATCGATTGTTGCATATCTCAGAAAGAACCAATAACAATGGCAAAAGGACTTGAGATGTGTAGCATGACTTGCACAGCCTCTCTGAGATTATCTATCTTGTGATTGTCTGATTGTGTCTGTACATGTGTGTCTTGCTGTGTCTTTTCAGGTTTCGGGACACCCCAGTAGTGAAATCTTCTAGCAGGGAGCTATGTTACATCATACTGGCTGGTATCTGTCTGGGATACCTGTGCACCTTCAGCCTCATAGCCAAGCCCCACGTCATGCACTGCTACCTCCAACGACTTGGAATCGGCCTGTCCCCTGCCATGAGCTACTCTGCACTTGTCACAAAGGTAAAGGGCTGAGTTGAGAATGTATGACTAAGCATGAGATAGCCTTCGCAGGATTCGTGCGAGGCTAAAGTTTAAAGTAATTACCTCCAAAGGCTAGGAGTCCCCTTGGCATTAGAAATCGTACATAGTGCATTCTGAGCCGGCATAGTTCAGTGGGGAATTACCACAGAAAAAAAACGTCAGACACCAGAAAGTCAGCAGTAGAAATACTTCTGGGAGTAGGGTGAAGACTCTCGGTTTAATCAGAAGAAAACTCGCTAAAAAAAGGTCACAGTCCCCTGATACAGCAAATTATCGAGCCAGGAAGCACAGAAACATCATAATGCAGCGGGTTTGTCCTTCTCCTGCCCACTGAGGTATTGGGAATAAAAGTCAAGTGAACATACAGCACAGATTTTTCACAAATAACTTGACATTACAGCTCCAGATTCAGCTTTTGACAGTGCAGTGTTTTTGTTTTTTTTATTTAAATTGCTTATTTCTCATTGACGGCACCATGAGCATGACTGTGAATGAAGTGGGAGAAAAAAAATTAAGGGAGCAAATACCTAGAATATGCTTTTCATACAGTGGGATCAGTATACATTCTCTCTACTGATGTTGTTGGATCATGTGACTACAGACAAATCGCATCGCACGGATCCTGGCAGGAAGCAAGAAGAAGATCTGTACAAAGAAACCTCGCTTCATGTCTGCCTGTGCTCAGCTCATCATTGCCTTCCTGCTCATACTGCTACAGCTGGGTATCATTGTGGCTCTTTTCCTCATGGAGCCACCTAAGGTGAGCTCTGTGTGGGCAGGCATGTGACTATTCAGTAGGAGATGTATACTGTAATTAGGCTGCTAATCTCTCAAAATTCAGTTTTTGCTTACACTGAGCAAAACTGAAAGAGCAGCATGTAAAATATAGCTGCTTCTGGCAAGAAAATAATTCAATCTTCTTGAACTTTCGCTGAATATTAAAAAGATTTCACACGTATATACAAAAATGTTGGCCCATTCTCTACAGTAGGAACAATCCCCCCCAAAAGAAACAATGCTAAGCTTAAGTGACCACTACACATTTTCACACTAATTCAATGCCATGTTGAATGAATATTTTTAATTAAAGACTCGATAAATAGAGAGTGTGGAGGACAAGCTGTTAGTATGCTGGATGTTTTCAGGTCATCCTGGATTGTTTTCAGTCTTCTCCATGTGCATAAGAGTCCCGGGATGTTGTTCAAGACTAGATTGATTATTCTATTAACTCCATGTAAAGCATATGTGTCACTTTACATCATGTCAATGTTTGGACTAAATAGTTCTAACCACCCATTGTAAATCCATTGCAGGAACTTATTTCATGTCAGTTTGTATAATTCTGAATTGTATAGAGCAGGGTGTGCCAAACATCACAGATGGAAGACAATGCCAACGTTGAGGTTTTAAATATGAGATTTGCATGTTTCAAACAAAACGATTCACCACATTTAGAACAGTAACAGAATCAACAGCAACCTTTAACACTGCTCAGAAATGATAACCTGCTATGATTGTAGTTTTCTTGAATCTGTAAAACACAACATTTAACAAATACAATGGCTGACTCATCAGCAGGGGCCATACTTTCAAAAGCTTTTTAGTAAAACACTGTAATTTTCATGCTCTAAAAGCATTTTAGCATTGAGTTGTTTTGCCAACAACCTTAAGGTACCGCGCATCTGAAGTTGGAAGCGTGCTGAATAAACTGTCAGCTACTTAATTGGCAGTGCTTCCAAAATGTTCTTTTGGCGTGTTGTGGCATAATCATAGCCACCATTTGCAGTTTTCATAAAGAAGTGCTGAATTGATTGAAAAGATGTTTTCAGGTCTTGTCCCAGTGACAGTCTGCCATGTTTCTTCCTACACCCACAGGTCATCCACGACTACCCCAGCATCCGCCAGGTCAACCTCATTTGCAACACCACCAACCTCGGCGTTGTTTCCCCACTAGGATACAATGGCCTGCTCATCCTCAGCTGCACCTTTTATGCCTTCAAGGTACTGGAGTGTAACTGTTCTGAAGCATTTTATTTTTAATGTTTTTTAAGAAAGATTATCAGTATGTGAAGGTTTAAGAGCACATACATTATGCACAGTGCATGTTTTTCTAAAAGCTGTTTTATGAGAAAGAAAAATGCCACCGACATGGATTTGAAAAAATAAAAACTGACTGAACTGCAATTTGTTTGCTTGTCAGAAACCTTTCACCAGCAGTAAATGAACACATTATAAAGTCAATGTTTGATTATCAGTGGCCTGCAGCTATCCATTTTCGGTGGAGAATGGAAGCAGAATCATGAAAAGAGAGACAATAGCTGGAATGCAGTGCACCTCTAACAAATATATTGCCTGTGTTTATGAGCATCACAGTTGAACACACCCATGCACACTGGTTGGTGGAGGGTTGTGAACTTATGCTTCACCTAACTCACTTCAACAGGTTGGTTAGTGAGGTTAGAAATTAAATTATAACTGCACGGTAAAGCCAGTGTGCTAACAACATGTGTGATCTGTGTGTCCCTGTTTGCTTTATTGTTCCAAATAAATTCAAAATGCATAGAATCTTTCAACAATTGTACATTTGTGTTAAGACATTTTTTTCTTTCTCTTTTACCCTCTCTGACTCTCAAAGACCCGCAACGTCCCAGCTAATTTCAATGAGGCTAAGTACATTGCCTTTACCATGTACACCACCTGTATTATCTGGCTGGCTTTTGTCCCCATCTACTTTGGCTCCAACTACAAAATCATCACTATGTGCTTCAGTGTAAGCCTCAGTGCCACTGTGGCTCTGTGCTGCATGTTTGTACCGAAGGTAAGTCTGAAATAACATCCCGCAGGTTCCCTCTTTTTTCTGCTTTGACACAAATTTCCCTCACATTTTTCACTCGCTGCTAAAAGCCCCAAAAGAATCGTTTGTTCTGATTTGCTTGTCAGGCGTTCTTTTAGTGTACAGGACAACACACCTGCTCTGCTCTTGTTTTTTTCTTCCCACTTGTTTTTGGTGGTTTTGACCACCCTGACAGTATGGAGTAAAGATGTTGTGTGGCTGGTTCTGCACAGGCATTATGTGAACCATACACTTAGTGATTAAAATGTAATATTCAAGTACAGTTTTTAGAGGAATCAAAAGAAAACATTAGTTAAAAATAGTGTCTCTGCCACAATAGCTACCTATTCATACTCTTGAACAGCACAGGGAATTAAATCACTCAAAGCATTTTTGCACTCTACGGCACTGTTTGTATTACATCAGCGATGTGAGTCATTGCTCTTTGAAAAAGCATTTATTAAAAAAATACAGTAAACAGACAGCACAATGTGTTCAGAAAATGAGATATGTATCAGGACATTTTGTGCATGCTTGAATAATATCTTTTTTTTTATGTTTAATTATTCCATTTCAGGTGTATATCATTCTGGCCAAACCAGAGCGTAATGTGCGCAGTGCCTTTACTACGAGCACAGTGGTGCGCATGCACGTTGGCGATGGGAAATCGTCCTCCGCTGCCAGCCGGTCTTCAAGCCTGGTTAACCTGTGGAAACGAAGAGGCTCGACTGGAGAGACACTCAGGTGTGTGTGTGTGTGTGTGTGTGTGTGTGTGTGTGTGTGTGTGTGTGTGTGTGTGTGTGTGTGTGTGTGTGTGTGTGTGTGTGTGTGTGTGTGTGTGCGTGTGTGTGTGTGTGTGTGTGCGTGTGTGTGTGTGTGTGCGTGCGTGCGTGCATGCATCCAGATTTATTCCAGGTTTCTCATCAGTATTAATTCAAGACATCATTTCTACAATGACTCCACCCTTCTCGGACTTTTTACTGTGTGTATGTTAAAGCTTTATAAGAGATTGAGCCTCTGTACTCCCCCGGAGTCTGCTCAAATGTTCCTCTGACCGTGGCATGAACTGCAGACAATTGCCTAATGGAGACATGGCAGAGACAGAGACAGACAGGGATGAACTCAGGAGGTGAGAATAAAAAGACTGCAAGGAAAATTATAAAGAGAGAGAAAGATGGATGCAAAGAGGGAGAGTGAGAAATATCCAGATATATTGGAAAAGAGAGGAATAAAGAGAATGAGGAATAAAGAGGACGAGTAAAAAAAAAAGATGTAATAGCTTTCACACGCAGCTTAAGGCTATCAACAAGTCATCTACAGTGACAAGGAAGCGATCAAAGAATACAAAGTGGGTGGGGGTGAACGCACAGCCACTTGCCCAAAATGAAAATGGTAAAAAAAAAAGACAAGGACACATTTTTGTTTGTCAGCAGGTTACACCAGCTCACCCCGCTTGGCAAGCAAGATTTCAATCACACTCTTATAAGACATGTCAGGAGTGTTTCCATCTTGGTTCCCTTCTTCTTCTCTTCCTCTCGCTCTCTCTTTTTGCTCCTGTCGTCCTCTGTGGGCGATGGTAATTGGCAGGGTTGTCTGTCTCCTCGGTGCAGAACTGGGAGCTGTTGTCTTTGCGATGCAGTCATTGCAGACAGACATAAATCCAGCAGGCCAGAGGGGAAAGAGTCGATATTTGAAGGAAATATTTGATGGAGGTTCGAACGAAATGAAAGAGATACCAGAGAGTGCTTGGTTTATTTTCAGAAGACATTACAATCAGAATATAAGTTATCCTTACAGAAGTCCTTCTTCATTATGTGCACCATATCTAAAATCTATTGTACAGCACTTTTCCTCCGGGAACAAACGAGTGCATCACAGTACAAGTGCAGCATATGGACATGTGTGTACAAGAGTGTCGCACAGTGTTTGAGTGTGTGGGGCCGTATTTGTCTCTGGGGGGATTTGAGTTCATTTCAACCTCAGCCACAGCGGCGTGAGGCTTAATCAGGAGTTCCTCCTTAGATTAATCACACTAATTAACCTGACAAAAGGAGGGGGAGGACTTTGACTGATGCGATGTAGAGAAAGGTGGGGGAAATTAAAACATGCAAAGGGAAATGGGGAAAGAGAAGTTGACTCAAATGAAGAACAGACTGTTAGTTAAAAATAGGGCAGAATATTAATTGCAGTGTAATCAGGCTCCATTTCAATATGCTTAAATCTGCTAATTGACATTACTTATCAAGATAATGAAATGAACTCAAAGTGATAACGAGCAGCCTAATAAACTGGCAGTACAGATTTAGTTTTTCTTTTAAAGTATTAAAGTTTTCATTTCAAAAGTCATATAAGAAAAAAAAGACATACAATTATATAAACAGCACAAAAAGTAAGGACAATTGTGTTTGGTACTCTTTTGTTCTCATGCGGATGCTTCTGGGGAATAAACGTCTCACTGTTTATTTTCCCTTCAAATATGATACATATGAAACATACAATGTGGAAATCCATGAATAGTCTAATCTTACTCTTGAATCCTAATGAAAGGAAATGAGTGAATCATAAAACTATGGAATACTTCATTGAAACTCAAACTTTTATAACTGACTCCTAGAGTAATGGAAACAAATTAGAGTCATAAAATATTTTTGCCAAACCAATATAGTTACGACGGTTGCAGACTGTCAAATAAAATCATCTATCTTGCACATACGAGTTTCACTTTTCATTGCAGCCATTAACAATAATGTCTTGTATTCTGAAAAACATTTGGAAGTCCTGTATTCAACCAAAGGGGGCTCCTCCTTGTACACTGTATTTATGAAGTACACATTGAACTGCAGGTATAAAATTAAGTCATCAGATTGAATAGAAACTTTTACTTTTGCCCCCATGTGATCTCACTCTTGTCAAAGCAGCTGCTCTTTGAAACATGTGAATGAACAAAGACAATCCAGTCAAGTGTTTCATTTTCTGTTTTAGACAATTTCCACGTCAAACTGGCAAAAAGCATCCAAACCTGTCTTCCTCTTTCTCATTCTGCAGCTCCAATGGGAAATCAGTGTCTTGGGCGCAGACAGAGCGCAGCACTTCCCGTGGAAACCACCTGTGGCAGCGCCTCTCCTTCCACATCAAAAAGAAGGAGAACAATCAGACTGCTGTCATTAAGCCCTTTTCTAAAACCGCCGAGGAACGGTATTGCGGTGGGGCTGACCTGCCCCTGCACATGCCTCTGCCCTCCCTCCCCTCCCTGCCCTCCCTGCCCTCCTTGTCCTCGCTGCCCACTCACCCCGACTCCAGTGCCGATAAGACTCTGTACGAGCTCTCTGAGGCAGAGGAGCGCTATTCCATCACCTACCAACCCCAGACGCCTTCGCCCATCAGCACAGTCAGCCAGAGGATCAGCGAGAGCTTGGCGGAGGAGGCTCAGATGGCCGGCATACCAAAGTACTCGAGTAGCATTTGCAGCGGTGGCAGCAGCAGCAGCTGTGGGCCCCCCAGCAGTGGCTCTGCTGTGGCTGGTAGCGACCTGCGCCTGGTTGTGATGGACGATCACCCCAGAGAGCCCCAGAACGCACTGATGGCTCAGATCAGCTGTGTGGTAAACCGCTTCACCGCCAACATCTCCGAGCTCAACAACATGATGCTGTCACCCTCTCCGACGCACTCGCACACGCACAAACATCCCCCCCCTTCTCCTCACCCTCCCGACCCCTACCTGTTACCTCGTGAACTTCAGATGCCTCCCACCCTCACCACCTATGCCGACGTCCAGCCGCTTCCCCCCGTTGACTCCAACTTGGTCAGCCGGGGAGGCTGTCCCATTCACTCCATCCCTCATTCACCTTACCCCCTGCCGCCCCCTCACCCTCAGCCCTCCCGTTCTATCTCCCCCATGCGAGGAGCCCTGGTCACCTGTCTCGCCGACTCCCCACTGAGAAGGGCAGAGTTGGAAGAGGAGCTAATTGCTTTGACTCCTCCATCACCGTTCCGCGACTCTCTGGCCTCCAGCAGTGGCTCCCCCATCTCAGAGACAGGTCTGTGTCTCCCCCCAGTCCCTTCCCATCCTCCCCCTTCCCCGCCCTCGCCCTCACCCTACAGCAGACTGACTCTCAGAAACTACAGCCAGAGCTCGTCGTCACTGTGAGGCAAAGATGACACATTGAGAAAACATGAAAGTGAAGTGGAGCACTTGAAAACAACCCAGGTCACAAAGGGAAAGGAGGACGGTTGGACTGAAATCTCTTCATCTCGTGTTGGAGTATAAGGAGCAGTTGTCCTGGAGGGCTGGTCAGTGAACACACTAAGCTGTGTTTGTGTTTACATGTTTGCAGTGGAGCGCAAGCATATGAAGCTTGCTCGTGTTGTATTTTCTTAGTGATGTCTGAAACAAATGAAGATTGGAAACTGCAAAAAAAAGGCTACTAAAGCTTTGGATGTACAGGACACAAGAGATCATTCCTGAAGGTCTAAGACTATACATCATTTAGGTTTGGGTAGTGGCCTTAAGGTAACTTGGCTATCAACTAATTAGAGATATTGTGTGTGTGTGTGTGTGTGTGTGTGTGTGTGTGTGTGTGTGTGTGTGTGTGTGTGTGTGTGTGTGTGTGTGTGTGTGTGTGTGTGTGTGTGTGTGTGTGTGTGTGTGTGTGTGTGTGTTTGCTGTGTCATAGTTGATGTGAGGTGATGGCAACATGACGGCAAAGAGTATTGATGAATCAAGACTCCTATGGCCTCTAAGAACTACACAGTGGCTACCAAGGGCACACATATGTATTTGCTCATCAACACTCACACTTACTGATGGAATATAAGGGAAAACACTGTAAATATGAGAGGTTTTGCAATTTTTTTCTTTGATGATGAAATCCATCATGCTTCGGATAAAAGTGCATTGCGTTGCAAGAGTGCCGGCATACTATGGCTGTTACTCCGAGGAACATTCTGACAAAAACATCTTTTATTTGTTATGTTCCTAATTTCATTTTTATGTTCCCATAGCATGTCATTCCTGTCCTCTTGGTCAGTTTTCTTGGTTTCCATTTTGTCTGAAGCTTGACTGTATATTTCTACATGATTCCCGCAGCAGACAGAACCAAACCTTTCTTAGCTTTCAACCTATGACTTTAGAGAGAGTGAAAGGAAAAGACTGGGCATACATTTATTATGTTATCAGATGATCAGATGTTACTGGAATCCAACCATGCCATTTTCTTAATACAGTGTCTCAGGAGGACACTTTGTTTCATCGAGGACATTGGTTTGGATGACATTAATTTAGTTTTGGCCCACAAACATGAAGCTGCCTCTTTTACCCCTTTTTGATCAGAATGGACCACTTGCTACTTTTAAGTTGGTTATACCTCAGACCCTCCAAAGAACTTCATGGGAGTCACAACAAAGATGCATAATTGACAAACATTTTTCTTGCGACATTGTTGTAGCAGTGGAGTAAGAATTGATTAGACAATATTGACTCTCCAGTGTACATCTGGTTTTTCCTTTGGCTCCATCAGAAGCATTAATTATACCTGCCACTGCTGCAGTTACTCATGACTCAAAAAAATCAACCAAACTGCGAGGTTCATCAGAACTGGTAAGATTTCCTTTTTCTCTCCAGGTCTTGAGTAAACTGGAGAATGTTTTATTTTTCCTTTTCTTTTTAATATTTTGGTCAGTCGGCTTTGATTGGTTTTTAGATAACTCATGCCTCTGATATTGGTGGGGCTTTGCTGTAGTCGACCAACAAAAAGTTGGTGCCAGCTCACCACCTGGTTTCCTGGCCTTGAGTCAGTTCTTCAGCTGTCCAAAAGCTAAGATCGGGTTCCAATGTTGGCAATTGCCCAGAACTAGCACCTGGATATTTCTAATCCAAAAGGGGTTGTTAGGATCATCTGCTATATTTTTCAGTTCTCCACACTTTTAAACAATGAATGATAGGAAACCAAAGAGATTCAGTATTGCAAGTCAAGTTTTAGGTAAACTTTTTATAATTGATTCCATATTATTGTTAGTCCAACAAGACCACACTAATAGATTGTACATGATCTTTTTCAGCCTGTTAAAATAGTGGAGAAGCAGAATCAGGAGACATTAAACTGTATTGACTTAAAGGAATACTTCTTCAGTTTTGGAAATTTGCTGTCTTGCTGAGAGTTTGTTGACACAATTGATTGCAGTTCTTGCATCTGTCAGGTAAATTTCTAAAGTCTCTACTAGTTGCCTAGCAACCTTGTGGCGACGACGATACCTGAGGAAGTTACGACCAAATGCAAGACTGACTTGTAGTTCACTGTAAAACCTGAGTCCTTTTGAACTCTTTATTTACATTATGGATTTAGAGGGATAACATTTCATTCAGTCAATTGGAAGTTGTTGCGAGGTGCCATCGCTTCAAATTTTGGACAGAGCTGGACTGCAGGTTTGTGCTTATTATTGATTAAACTGGCATGAGAATGGTTTTAATATTCTCATTTCCCTCTCGGCAAGATCTGTAAACTGCAATCAAAAGGTCTGGAGTCATGTTATGAAATTCTGTCGAACATAATGAAAGTAGTAATCATAGATTTGTTTTAAAAGCTGCTGAACAATATCTACAGTCTTTTGCAAAAGACAATAATTGGCCTATATAAAGCAAATGAACTGTCAAATGTTGGCAGTTATTGGAATTGATGCATGAGAAGAATTATTCAAAATAAAATTATAATTTAGTTGTTTAGGGTTCAGGTATGCCTTTAAACGGAGTGTCTTTATATGTGCCAACTACGAGTAGTGCCGGGAGACAACTTGTGCCGATGAATGCATTCACTAAGATGCTTTTGAGATCTGGGGCCTTGGCTTTGGGTCAAGTTACTCAGCTAAGCAAAGAAAAAAAAAACTCCAGTTACAAGGTTGTGATACACAAAATAGGCTTTTTTTGTTTTAAACTTAATTTTATTTTAATGTTATAGACATATGTATAACAGTCCTACAGTCAGTTCTAGTTAGACATTTGGTATCACAAGAAAACTCATACCTTCAATGAGTCGCCAGTGCATTTTTGTCAATCGCAATTTCCATATTTTCCATGTGCATTTGTCTGCATTGACTGATGCAGACCAGTGTATTTTCTCTGTTTCAATTTGTGCTCTGTAGTAGCCAGCAGGAATTCTGTAAATAATAAGGGCATGCAAAGACAGTTCTGTTTTGTTCCAGAAGTAAATTTATTTACATATCAACAAAGATGAACAAAAAAAGAAATGTTTTTGAGCTATGTTATAACAAACAGTATCAATATGTGTTATGACTACAGAAACTGTGTTACTACTCTGAATGTGTGAGTGACCATTCCTCTTCAAATGTCTTGTAATTCAGCATTATACAAATATTTAATATGAATATTGTGCCAAAGGGGCTCGGGAGGGTTTAGCTTACTAGGTTGTGGGTAAAAGCGTGGTTTCGTAAAAAAAAAAAAGAAATGTTAATGTAAACTAGTTTTTATTGTTTTGCATTTTTTCTATATAAATATATTTCACATTTTCCAGTGTAAAAGCAATATTATCCATGTGTGTAAAAAGTGCACATCCCAAGTTGTTAAATCATTTTTATTGTCACTGTTTTTCAGTCTTTTTTTAATAATTAAGGGTGCATTTCATTTCAATTTTGTCTAAATTTGTATTGAATGAAAGGGAAATACTGAGTGGTTTCTATCAACAGATAGTATGAATCCTTATTTTTGCAACATTGTCTGAGTAGTTATACTTTAGTTACAATGTCCTGCTATTTATTCCTGCATAGCTAGAGTTTCTGATAGCGAACAAAAAATATTGTCGGTGCCATCATTTTTATTTACTTATTTTGCTTCTCTTTTTTTTGTGGTGCACAGGGAAATTAATGAGGAACGCCACAAAGTGGATACTCACAAGCATCATCTGAGATAATTGCTCATAGACTTTTGCTTGTGATAAGAATAAAACCAATTTGCACAGATAAAAGCACGACACGGCACAACAGTTGGTCATAATTATTAACATAATTGGTTACAGGTCCCTCAAAATGCTGTCAGCGCATCATTACTGCTGCCGCGACTCATCTAATTTTAATAATCTACACCCTGACCTGTTGTTAGAGACCGGCCTGTGCTATTGTTGAGATGTTACAGAGGGGGAGCGGCTTTATGTGCTGCTGTCACTGGCGGTGTTTAGAACGTGGTGCGAGAGTAACGAGGAGCTTGCTTCAGTACTTCAGCTGCATATTATCAACCCTCCCCGGGTGAGGCACTCTTGTGCTGCCTTTGCAGAAAAGGACAGGATCACTGATTGCATCTGTCGCTTCTGTATCCTACTTCATTTAAGAGTTCAGTTGTGTGACATCCTCATGCATTAAATCTCACATCGAGTCTGAAGATACAGGTTGTAAGACTGGACCATACTTGTCGGGAAATAGTGCTAAAAAAAGAAATGGTGAGGGGAAGGCGAACGGCTCAATGAGATTATAGTTAAGGGATATTTGTATATTCATTTTTGATCAATTCAGGAGTCACTTCCACTGAATGTGTGAAAATACACCCAAAAGGGAATACTGGAGTCAGGAAGCTGCCCGGAGTCATCTGATTAGGTACAAGGGAAGTCATCGAATCCTCAAAACTCCACAAATATACTATTTGGCATTCATCCAGAAGTAACAACTGTGAAAATATAGATTTTTAGTTTAGTGGGTCTTTATGATTAATATTCCTGGATTTGACCTCTAACTATAACTGTAATTTGCAATTTACCATACAATTTACTTTATTGGACTATTTAAAAAAAGAAACCTACCTAAAAGCATAGAAAGGAGCTTTTTGCCCCGATAGGAGTTATGATGGCCTGAACGACCTCTGCACTATGGCTGTCTAATCAAAGAGGAGCGCCCCCCCCCCCCCCCCCCCCCACCTTCAGAGCACAGCAATAATCAATAAATGTCAGACATTGAAAGTTAATATCCAGTCCATCCAGTAACAAGAATGTGAAGGTGAAGTCATTTGTCTTTAAAGAGGTGAACATAATATTGTCAAGTAGCATTTTGACATAAGATCCCAAGACCTCTTGTTTTAACATTATTCATCTGTTTTGCTCAGAGGCTTTTTTTAAGATGAGTTTCATAACACTCTGATGAAATATGAACGGGAATATTTGATTTATAAGAATAGGCTGAAAAAGGTCCTGCGACTAGAGTACCGTAGTCATTCGACAGAAAAACAATAACAACAAAAACTGACAAATCAGAAAAGTCAATGCTCATTTTAATGTACTAGGATCTCAATTCCTCAGTGTAATGGTGATTATGAGAAAAATCTTATACTTGACAGGAAGATGATCTCCTGATGAAGTTCATCCAAAAATACTGTTGTGAGTTTGCTTCATAAATGCACTCTAAAGAATTGGATTGGTAATCCCTGTGCTCAAAAACATTTTTAATCCAGACACGCTTATCTGCTGATCGAGAGTCAAAAAAAGAGACCGAAGGTCATTTATTTTATACCTTTTGAATGGAAATATGAAGCCTTACCATCAGTTGTTAAAGGGGGGTGGGCGCTACTCTTCTCAATCCCTAAATCCTGATTTCGAAAGAGATAATCCTGGTGATGTCTCACATATTTCCCTTGTGGGAGCTGCATTTTAAACAAGTTTCTATTTGTGATTTACAAGTGAGTGATGTGGTCTTCATCAACGTGATTAAGATCTGTAAAGCAGGGCTTTTCAAAGTGTGGGGTGACGGCGTTAATCGTGTCCTCCTCAAATCTCCCGCTGCTCATGCTTTAGCAACTTTTTGTTGAGCACCATCCTTATTGTTTTCCACACTATAAGACACTCTTGGAAGCAGAAGCTGGAATCAATTGGCAATATCAAGAACTCACTAGTTCGAAGTTTGGATGTAATCTGTGCAATATTAAGTTATTGCTTTGCGCTTTGTTTGTTTCTGAATTCAGTTAATGATCATTAATTAGTATTGTTTCAAAACAATTCTTACACTTTTCCACTTGTTTATTGTTTTCATGATGTATTTTCAGAAATGAGAAGGAAATCAGTCACAAGAGGGAAAAGACTTTCCCTTGGACCTCTCTTGCGCCCCCACTGGAGGTTTGCTTCATACTTTGAGAACCACTGCCATAGTGTGAGTTATATTTAAAATAAAACAAAACATAAAAACAGGGACT
Organism: Blennius ocellaris; assembly: GCF_963422515.1. Taxonomy (NCBI): domain Eukaryota; kingdom Metazoa; phylum Chordata; class Actinopteri; order Blenniiformes; family Blenniidae; genus Blennius; species Blennius ocellaris. The sequence goes on along the minus strand of NC_137651.1, from coordinate 7,671,988 downwards.
CCTGAAATAATAGATCTATAGAAAGTGTCTATGTCGTGCTGAAGTTTGAAGCAGTCCCTCCCACTGCTTTGCTTTCATTTGATGTACAATAACTGTGTAAACAACACGTAAACACACAATTGTTTACACTGTTGGAGCAGTCGCAGATGCTTGTGTGATTATTATAACTGTGTAATGACGAGCACCTTGGTGAGTCTAACTTGGTCGATATCATGAATTGTTTCTTAATTTGTAAGTCACAAGTTGCTCAACAAATAGGAGGCGTCGAGTGCGGAGTCAGTGTCAAAAAGTCTTGTTTACTTTGAGGCTCGGATCAACAACACCCTCCACTAGTGATACATTCCCTCACATTCATGTTAATTTGGTCCTTTGCTTTAGTTTCCTTACAAAGTAGCCAACAGAAACAAAATGTCTGCTCATGTCTGAAGCCAGTTCGTTACGATGCACTGTGAAGCTGTGAAATATAAACAGGAGCAGTTTGTGGACAACATTCAAGTTTTGAGAAAGGCATTTTCTTTTTGTGGCTGCATCAAGTATTCCTAAATCAGGGAACTCGGTTTAAAGTTTTTTTTTTTTGTTTTTTTGTTTTTTTGCATTTTTGGGACAAACTGTGCTGCAGAAAACATTACTTGATAATGGCTCAGTGTCTTTAATGACGAGTTGTTAGGGGAATTCACTTTGGCTGCAGTTATGCTGCTTTCCAGTTGCCTCAGACTTTAGGATTTAGAGCAGTTACAAAGCAAAAGTAATGCAAGACATTTCTGACAGTTGCAGCCCTGAAATATACAGCTCAGCTCCAGTGTTGCCTGTGCATATGAAGTGATGCTGTTTCCATAAATAAAATGCAGTGTCATGTTTTTGAACCAAATAAAAAGAGCAAAGCACAAAATGTGTTTGAAGCGCCGGAGCTGCATCAGTACCGATCATACAGCCATGGTTTTATTTGGTATCAGGGTGGAGATCAGCGATATCGCTGGCGTTGATTTTAAGGTTTGGAGACCTGAATGAGAGTTTTTCTGACTTGTTGTGATTACACTGGAACACAGCACTTTGCTTTTTTTCAATGAAGACAAGAATTCTGAGGGAATGGGAAAACAGCATAAGTGTCATGTTATCGACAGCCTTGGAAAGAGGGGAGTGATGTCTCATAAACCGTTGATAGTATTTTTGTAAGTTTGTTTGAAAAATCGGCAGATTGTTTGAGCGCTGCTTTTTATACATGAGCAAAGAGCATGTGCATTTTAATATGTAATTGTTTCCCATAGAATTAAAAAGGGTTCAAGTAGTCAGTGTGTTGTATAAGAGCAGAGGAGAGGGAGGAGGAAGAGTTGCATAATTACGAAGATAGTGTGTGTATTATATAGATAAGAAATAAGAGGAATTTGTCTATTTATTTATGAAGCTTCAGGATTTATAAAAAAGTCAAATAACTTATTAAGCTGGTCTGTGTTGCTTTTTTTTTTTTTTTCTTTAGGGCACTATTGATTGAACGTACAAGGTACACATTTTCAAGTTATGTGTTTTGGTGGTTTGCGAGTTATTAGTTACATGAACTTCTCACAAACTTTTTTTTTGTTTATTGGAGAATCAAACCAAACTGAAACATCATATTTACACCACATGACAGAGGATGTGCTCCATATTTTCTGCATTTGCTGTGTATTTTTTGTAATCCTTTCTGGGATTACTGCTGTCGACACAAGCAAAATCCCCATTAATATCCCTTCTTTAAAATGCCAACCAGATTCTATTTTAGTACAGTGTTTGAGAAGTTTCAGTGTTAGCGATATCAATAAGAGATGAATGTTGCCTATAGAAGTGATGTTTACATTCTTAATGCTCACTTGAGATAATCAAGACTCATTTCATTGCTGACTTCAGTTGTAGTGACATTGTACAAGCTTATTAGGAGAAATACACGTTTTTGCGTTTCTTTTTTTTTTGTAATCAGGAAGACTGAGGTGGATTTTCTGAGCAGAACAACAAGTTTGACTTTTTCTTGACAAAGGCGGCTCATCTGCATATAAATGAGGGCCTTGTGTTGTGCTCCAATCTCTTCACAACCCAGATTTATCAGTTCCTTAATTCAGTCCTGTGCTCGCTGGAGCGGCGACTTTGGGCTTCGTTTTGATAAAGAGGAAAAGATGATTGGTTACCATAAACATAATTATGCAGAAATGGAGTGAGCTGAATTCCTTTTTGTACTGAGTCTGTGGAACTTCATTGCATTTCTTGTCTGTTCATTCAGAAATATTTATTCACTCAAGGCAGACGACTACTATTACCCAATTGAAAAATTATTATAAATGTATGCTGGTTGGGTTTTTTTTTTTTTGTGGTGTTTCTGGTGTTTTATCACTGCATTATTAACATAAGCTCATCCACTCGGTGCCAAATTCTCTTTTTTTTTAGCAAGGGGGGATAAACACCAGACAAAATGTGACTAACTGTGGCTGCATATAAAGGGGCTTGAAAGCCATGTATCTCAAAAAAAAAAATGTATACCAGTGCCAAAAGATGGCTAAAATGTACCACTTTCTGAAAGAAACATGCTGGTGTTTATCTATTGAGGACATTTGATTGTGAATTATTTTTGATGGATATTCCTTTTTTTTTTTGTTTGATTAGTTTTTTGTCCTGATGTTCAGAAATGTAGAATGTAATTTGATGCTATATATTGGTGTTATAGAAGATGGTTTTATATTTGAATATTTGATTATTATTAATATTTTCACTCAGCTTTGTAAAAGTGTCAAATATAATATATAATACATGGCTCTCGCAGTTTGGAAAATATTGTTCTTTTAAAGGGATTTTCCAGGAGGGGGGTTGGTGGGTTGAGGAGGTTTTTCGTATCGCCTCCAGATTTTATTTTATTACTCTACATTTTATTTCCCAACGTGCGCACAAATGAGTGTTAGTCCAGTCTTGAATGGAACAAACTCGATAGTTTTGTGATGCTGCATTCCAAACTATGTGTTGCTCATGTTAGAACCTTGTTCACAGGCTTTTTGAAGGTTCCCAATAGACCTGCTTCAGATTTGGCCAAAAAAAACGAGTCCCTCTCCTCTCCCAATTAATGACCCTTTAACTTCTCTTCCTAACTGACCGTGGGGTGTTTTCATGAAGTCCCTTCTCTGTGAAGATCTTTTAGTGGGAAGAGTAAATAGAGGGGATGTGTCAGAAGATGTTTCTGTATTTCAATATGGCTTTATTTAACAAGAAAGGAGGAGGGAGACGTAGAAGAACTACAGGAAAAGGGTCAAAAAAGCATCCTCTGTTGTCTTTAAGCAGTTTCAAGCACATTTACTTATTAAGGTACTAACTATTTAATTTCCTTTAATACAATTGCACTTCTAAACCACCAAATTTGCATTGATTGTGGCAACGCTTACAAAGTAATGTGCTCACACTAAAGCTGATCAGTGTTTTCGGAGTGGATAATGTTATTTACCACTGAGCAAATTAAATCCGCTCAAAAGATACCAAAATATCTGGAGTCCTTCACAAGGGTACCCATCATGAGGATCACTGAAACATTTCATGTAAATCTTTAAACAATGCACAAATCTCATATTCATTTTAGATCAGCTGCTTGCCTCAATTTGGTTTGTACTTTCTAATTAGAAAGTATGAAAAATGAACCTGTCCATCTGGGCTTCAGGTTAGTCTTCTCATCCAGCAGCTTCTTTCATCAGCTCCATGTTCCTCAATGGATGATCACAAAATGATTGCTGAAGTGGGGAGAGACCCCATATTTATATTCTCAACAATTTCCAATTGTCTCATCTAACTGTTGCACGACATTCACGTGCCCATGACTAGAGAAGCACAGAAAATTTGCAATTTCATGTGGCGACTGTCATGCAAACCAAGAGTGAATGCTGTGTGACATTCATTTGAACTCTAGGCGGTTAGGACCAAATTACACTGGGGATTTTTGCACCATTCTGACATTTACACAGTAAACCACCCATTGTGATTACAGGTGAATATGGATACTAATTTGCCTATTTTCTCATATTTGTATCACTGAATAGTCACGTGTTGTCACAGTCCAGTGAGATAGACAACACCATATTCGACACTTCCTCTCATTGCAATTCTTTAATCATGTCTGTACTCAGTGTTCTCAATGAGGAGAGCTGATGAACAGCAACAAGACAAAAGGCAGGAGGCACAGATGCACTGCTGATTGCAGAAGGATCACGAGCCTCCAGAAGCCTGTGAAGAATGAACAACAGTGAACGCTAAAAGCGAGAGCCTGCTGTAGTGTACCTCCAACATGTAGGGACGCAGCTCTGTGATTTTGTATTTGCTCCGGGTAAGGGAGCAGACCCTTCTGTGAAACACTGTGCTGCCGCAGTGCTTAATGGTTGGCTTTTTATTTATTTTTTTTTTAAATCATTAATGCTTGACTCACTGCAGTTAAATGCGCACCTGCTGGGCACTAAGAAAGAGTAGCTGACCTACGACAGTAAAGTCACAGAGGCTTTGCTGATTGTGGCATGCATTATCATTATTATCATTATTATCATTATTATTATTATTATTATTATTATTATTATTATTATTATTATTATTATTATTATTATTATTATTATTATTATTATATTCTGAGACCCTACAGACAGTGTGACCTCCTTACAGTGGTATCATGAAATTTGTGTGAGCTAAAAATAAAAAGGGAATTCTCTTTTGCCATTGATAATCATTGTGTAAGTGTACTTCAAAGTACTCTTGAGTTATTATTGATATTGTTAATAAAAAAAATGACTTAGTTCCCTGTCTTCTATTCTTTTCCTTTGTCAGGTGTGTGTACATCTATCTATCTATCTATCTATCTATCTATCTATCTATCTATCTATCTATCTATCTATCTATCTATCTATCTATCTATCTATCTATCTACCTATCTATCTATCTATCTATCTATCTATCTATCTATCTATCTATCTATCTATCTATCTATCTATCTATCTATCTATCTATCTATCTATCTCTACTGTATATTGATATTGAGATAAATCAAAAACAAAGTACAGTTGGGCCACACATTTATGGTGACGAGTAGCTGTTGAGGACTGATTAAAAGTGGTCACTAATGCTTTGTATTGACTTGGATTTAAGTTCAGACCAATCAAACAATATCACACACATGACCAAAGATAGAATAAGGCAATAAAAGAAAGCATGCATGCTGGGGTTAACTGTTGTCTGTGTGTAGATGTGTATTAGTGTGGTAAATGTATCAAACACAGCAACATGGAACTGCAACCAAACAAAAATCCATGTAGTCAGTTAAGAAAGAATGAGCCCAACCTTCAATATCGGTAAGATGGAGTGATCAAAAAGATCTGACTCTGATGCATCATATCTGATCACCCCTTTAAAAACAAAATATGATACAACCTCAACATCTTCAGGCCAAAGTCTTTGTGTTCAAACCACGACCTCGAGCAGAGACTCAAAGTAAAGCAGTCACCCAGTTCTCGTGGTCCAGACGTACGCTTACCATAACTCTAGTTGCTTCACCCTGAAAGTGTTCAGTGACTGTGCACTGGGTCCATGTCTGGGTTTCTGTGCTGTCCGTATCCCTACTATGGACATTGAGCAGATCCGAAGTATAATTTCATTTAAAAAGGACACAATCAACTGTAGTCATTGAATAAATGTTAGAAAACAATTCATGCCAATGAAGTCATCATTATGATTCGGCTTTACAGAAAGATTTCCTTTACACCTTTCTAAAACAGGCTTCCCCCCCCATATTTTCAGTATCTGCTGGTCGTATTGCATTCAGTATTTGTACTCAGCCTCAGTTATATCGCCCACAATCAATGAGCTGAACAGTCTGAGAGTCTCTGGCCGACATGTTTAACCCAATCAGTGCAAACTGCCAGACCGCACCTTGACAGTTGCTGTGATAGTTGCTTTCCCCTTCCCCTCTCCTTCCGTGTCACATGGCAGTCAGCCTGACAGAGTGACACTGCACGTTTATAAATCACCGGCTTCAAAAGGTATTGTGTTCATTTATCTACAGGCATACAGGTCAGGACAATGGAATTACCCTGCCATCTTTCATTTCCCCCTATCATCTCCTGATCTCATCAATTCACCCTCTTTCATTCCCCTCTGTCGCTTCACACTTCTTTTCTCTCTTCCTCAATTCCCTCCTCAATAACAAAGATTGCTCTGTCCAAAATGTTATCTCCAAATTGTCCAAAATTGCCCACAATCTGAGTAAATGGAAAGGCTGAAAAGGCAATAGGCAAACAACAAGTGTGCAGATAAAAATTGGAAAATGAAACGAGAGAAACTGATTGAAGGTTGCTTGTTTTCACAATGGAGAGATTAAACATGTAATACGTTCGCAAACGCATTCATGTTCTCAGCTCAGTTGTTGATGGGTTTATTCAAGTATCATGAGAGTGTCGATATTTCAATATAGTCAATATAGTGTCCTTTAGCGACACTCACAATTATTTGTCTTCAGATAACATATGGATTCGCTACTCAAAGACGACTGCAGTACATGTTTATGCATGTTTAGACCGGTTCTTCGAATATTTTTCCAGAATGGACTAATTATGTGTAAGGAACAAACAGATCCTAATAAATAATTGAAAATAAGTTACAGTAAATTTGGTTGCAGTCGCTGAATTGTTGTTATAACAAAAGAAAATGTAAATAATGCATTTTATTTATGAATGCCTTTCAGGAAAACATACAATAAGTTTTCTGGTCGTGAGACAATCTTGCTTGTGAAATTCATTGTGAAGTCATCAATCAACACGAACTACCACAAGACAATGTGTGCATTAGCATCCATGTTTAAGCTCAGCTTTAAGTGACTCTCGATGCATTGAGAGTTCACAGGCCTTATTTGGCTTTTCAAATACAATTATCATTCAATGTGTTCTCCCAGTGTGTTGGTTAAGCAGCTTTAATCACTGTGAGAGGGAAATAGATTTAATCCCTGTCACACATATTCACATCCTCACCTACAGGCAATTTACTGTCACCAGTTAGCCTTATACGCACGTTTGTGGACTGTGGGAGGAAACTGGTGCCATGAAAAAAATCAAAATCAAAAACCTCACACGCACAGGACGCGTGTGGGTAAAATACAAAGAGGCGCAAATGAACCTTGAAACATCAATTCTGATATTGGGTTTAAATCTACCATAAAATGTTTGATATATATGTAAATGATATAGTGATGTCCTAATGGGATTACTTGTTAATAGTATGTGATTCGTCAGTGCACAGCAAATTGAGGCTATTGATATTTGAATGCTTCAGTGGGTGCAAGACAATCAAACCTAAATGAAACTCAAAAGATGAATGAGTCAGCCTGACCAGAATAACATTCAACTGAGATGGCAGGTTAATACGGGGAAGTGGCATCTCCCCCTTAAATTACTAGCTGTATGTGAAGTCAGAGTACCAATCTGAGCTTCTAAATGCCCCTAAACCCTTAATTTTTACCTCTTGACTTTGGTATTGGCAATGTCCCATTAAATGATTATCAAGGGAATTAACATGCTTGTAGTGAACGGAGGACTGGCAAAGTGAAGAGAAAACACAGGAATGAAATCATCGAGTACAGTAAGCAATCATCAAATGACATTCTGGAACAAATCGTTGTATGTACAGAACTATTATAATGTTATTTATGTGTTATGGGTACATCATCTATAAATAAAGTCTGTGTGGGCAAGTGGTGTGTCAAGACAGCATGTGGTAAACAATGCATATGTGTGTGTGTGTGTGTGTGTGTGTGTGTGTGTGTGTGTGTGTGTGTGTGTGTGTGTGTGTGTGTGTGTTTGTGTGTGTGTGTGTGTGTGTGTGTGTGTGTGTGTGTGTGTGTGTGTGTGTGTGTGTGTGTGTGTGTGTGTGTGTGTGTGCGTGCCATCAGGCTACTCTAGAGAATTTAATTTAAATGTGAAGAATGTAACATTTCCTTTTCGAGCCTGCAGGTGGCCTCCAGCACTCTGCAGTGGAGAGGCTCCACCCACACCACCGACTTGATGAATAAAATTCTTCTTACAGCTTCTTCATTTACTGACTGAATCAAAGAGTGGAACAAAGCCCTGAAAGCAGAAATATCATTACAAGAGGGGAATCGTTAAATGTCACGACACAGTTAAATCTGGCTACATGTTCAAGTCACACTAAAGTGTCAACCAAGGAGAATTAAGACGGTGGTGAGATTAGCAAAATGCTTCAAAAAGCACATACATACATACTAATTTAAATTATTACATTATTGTTACAGCAAATAGATCTGAATTTGGTGGGCATTATGGGAGATGATCGTCCACAAAATCAAAGGTCACGTTACAACACAAAAAAACTGCTTTTAATAAAACCTGCAAGCAAAAGTCATGGCCAGCAGAGACCAGCCACCAGGGCAAAGCAGCAAGTGGTCAAACAGATGTAAAAATAACATACCGGTACTCAATTGTTTTCAGAGGTTGTAAATCACATTTTATTTTAATCTATATTATTTGACCTTTATTTAACCAGGTAAGTCATTACATTATATCGTGTGGCGCACATTCATCTAATCGGATAAACTCCTGGTATTTGGCACGCCCAATAATCCATTTTCATGAAGACAAGCCAGATACACAAATCATTTTTATACGCACAGCATTATACCTTAGTAGAATATATATATATATATATATATTACAGTAAAGTTGGTACAAACTGAATATTGGGAGATATATAAATGTAAGGGATGGAGGGTGTATTGATTTTCTAAAAATATAATAACATTTTAATTGCACCAGTTGCACAGTTGCTCAACACTTCATATGAGCAACAATTGGTGACAGTTAAGTGGAATAAAACTTCTATATGATGGTCGCTTTCTGCTTGCAGCCATTGAGGTTACTGGAAGATAGAAATGGATAGGACAGAAAACAACAAAGTAAACATCAGACAGAAAGTTAATCAACACGCTGCTGACGTCACACAGATAATGAACTTTCAGTGAGAGATGCAGTACGAAGGTGCAGGTACAGAGAAAGACACACAAAATGTTCTTGACACAGTGACATATCAATGTAAGAAGAGAAGGAGAACATTTTAAAATCTGGTGTCTAAACATGTCTTTCTTCTCGAACTCCTGAGTCTTTAAATGCCTTTTGAATTAATTCACCAAATCATTTGGAGATGCCACAGACCTGAAAACAATAACGTGGGACTGATAGGAAGTTTCAGGTAATGGACCTGAGAGTGTAAGCAGAATATAGATGGATAAGTTCAGCAATATAAACAAGTCTTTGTAATACTTTGTAAGTGAAGGTGAGAATTTTAAACTGTATCTTAAATAAAGCGACGAATTGAACAGACTTCAAGTCGGGGGTAATATCAGACCGTCTGCAGACGAGAGGGAACCCAGCAAGCAAGGAACAGACCTGCGGGTGTTAATACAGCCAAAGTCAAAGTCATTGGAGTTTTAATTTCCTGCCAGCGGAAGCGAGAAAAATATCAAGATTGAAACACGTTTTTCAATGAGTCACTCTTAGAGGGAGCTCAGTGGGTTCAGGCTGTTGGCATTTGTAACCTCGTCCTTCCATCTCTTTGCTCCCCGTTCCCCTATTTGCATTATCGCACATGCACACACACATTCACTCCATTGCATAAACACAGGAACACACACACACACACACACACACAGACACACACACACACACACACACACACACACACACACACACACACACACACACACACACACGCACACGCACACATACTTGCACACAAACGGAGTGTAATGGCACTAATGAGACAGCATGACTAATACCTCTTCAGTCCATTCTTCAGATAAGTGCTTATTATGGTCTGTCAAGGAGATGAGTCAGACTATGTCATGGTTACCATGGTGATCAAAGCCCCCGGCATTTCCCTTAAGTGCCCGCTAGCTAAAATAAGCTCTTTAACCCCTTTAACTACAGACTTATCAAGGTACACAAACACCCACATGCAAACATGCCAACAGGTGAGATGACAACATTAGCTCTCTCTGGAGACGAGTGAAGATAAAATTCCCCCTCAAGGATTGTTTGAAATCCATCTAATACACACAGCAGCCAAAGTAGCAGTCATAAGTGAACAACTGACTGAAATTCTTAAGAATACATGTGAGTATCTTTGACACAAGCAAATGTAAAAGGGAAAAAAAAGTAGCTTGTGGATGAGTAGGATTTGCATAACTGACCTTAAATTACCCCTGGTTGATCTGTGAGGTTCTTCTTATCTGGAGTAATTTGCTGCGGTTTCATTCACTGCGGGCTCCGTTTGGTCTTTTTTAGCTCATCACACAAAACGTCAGAGACTCCGTTGATGCTTCGACTTTGGCAGAAAATCAAATGACAAAAATGACTTTGTAATCAAACTGTCTTTTAAAAGCAACACCCCGATTTTAGAGTTTTCTCCATAGTCACATGTACGTGCATCAATGGAATGCCTTTATAAAAAGCAGCCCTTGTTTAACTTAAATTTAAATACAGTATTCACATCAAGATGTCATGTTAGGTTTTCATATTGGTAATTTCCCCCCTAATTGTACTTAACGTGATTCTTGGAATACAAGCTTCCATTTGGTCAAATTTTGTGGATTTAGTTCATCCATCAAAGGCCCAATTCACGGAGGAAACGATGGAGCAACTCCCATTAAACATATTTCAGCTTCACACAGAAAGGCCTCAAGCCCATAATCAAACCAGTGTCTTGATTTAAATGAACAAGAATGTAATTAGAGAATATGCTTGAGTAACAGGGCCTTGTGATTTAATGACCAAGTGAAATCCTTAAAATAAAAACAAATAAAAAAAAAACAATCTGCTGGTCAAGTGTGCAATCAGCAAATCCTTCACATACAACATGCATGCAAAGTTGTTTTTTGACCTGATAGATGAGGCAGTTTGATGGGGAATGAAAATCCTGGTTATGAAAATCATGCGACCTGGTTGTAGCATGATTGAGACTTTTATTATTTACTAATCCATATTCTGGATTATATAACTATATATCCGAGTTAGTTATCATGTGATAATCAATCCCATAATATAGGTCATTGGTTTGGCTTCCTTGTTTTTACTCTACTGCGCATGCTCGCAGCTGCTGAGTCACATGACAAAGGAAAACGAAACCAAACAGGAGAAACAAAGATTCACCGAGAGCAAGATAATTAGTCACGCTATATCCGTTTTCCTTGTTTGTTGCCATCTCCGCGGTCTGATCATAAGCGTACAAATGAATCTGAAGAATCCTTACAGGTTTTGAAATCCCGCACATCCGTTGCTGAGCTCACAAGACATGATTGGATGAACTGCATTCACGAATTAAATAGATAGATGTATTACGTTGTTTCCGTTAATACGGTGCGCATGTGCGGTGCGTAGTGAATCATCTTGACTGTTACGAGTGAAACTCTTTGTCCGGACAAAAGTTTGAGTTTGCGTAAAGAGCAGCCAGAGGACAGAGAGTAACTGGTCAGTCCCAGCAGGAGAGCAGCAGGACCCTCACAACAACCAGGGTCAGACAGAACAGTTTTTATCGTCTTAGTGCTTTTGCAGGTGAGTGAAGATGAGCTCGAGCCGTGTGCTCCTGTGCGCGCTCCTGCTGCTGTGTGTCCAGGGTTCTCTGGGGGACACCCCGGCCAACTGCTCCTACGAGGACCTGCTGGGGACCTGGGTCTTCCAGGTGTCCAGAGGGGGATACGACCAGACCATCAACTGCTCTTCTGCAGGTACAGAGACCACGGGGACTCCGCGAGCACAACACGCGACCGAACACAAGGAAGGAGATCGGAACTGGAAGTCATGTGACATCAACTAGTCTAATTCTGGAGATTAATAAGCAGTGATCAACCACCTTATTATGATAAATACTTACAAACTTGAAATAAATATTAGGTTTTGACAGTCATGTGTACATTCACAACAAATAGGAGAAATAATCGAAAGCATTTTGAAAACGTATTTGACTTCCAGTTTAACCCCCCCCCCAAAAAAAAACAACCTGATCTTTATTATATTATATTGAATAAATCAAAAACATGAAACACTTTAGTTTATGGATCCTTAATCTAAGATTGTTTCATTAATTTAAATGACTAGAAGAGTAAACTTTTCTTTTGTATTGTATTTTTGAGATGCACCTATCAGTGTGCAGAGAACAGGAGTGATTACAAGGAAGGAGACATGAGAGGCATTTTGAAATCATGTGACTGACAGACCTGTTTACAGTTCGCATGAACTACTTAACTCTTGTGTCCTGCATTGTTTTAGTTGAAGATGATCAAACATTGAAGGTAGATTTAAAAACCATACACGTGTGGTGGTTTTGACCTGTGTTGATGACATAAATTGTGACTTGGACACTTTAAACCAGCTCTTTGCGTCCTTCCTCTGCAGCCACAGGTGAGAGCACGGTGACTGTGACCCTGGAGAAACTGTCTGTGGCTACAGACGAGCTGGGAAACACTGGATTCTTCACCCTCATCTACAATCAGGGCTTCGAAGTGGTCATCAACGGCTACAAGTGGTTTGCTTTCTTTAAGGTAAAAGAGAAATGCACCCTTTTTTAACACTTTACTGAGCTCAACTTACTTATTATTGCATTGTACCAACTGTTTACAGCCTTGCTGCACTTTATCTATCTAAAATTTGATGTATTTTTTTTTTAAATTCTTTTTGTTGCTCCTCATATAAAATGCATGTTCACCACTGGGGAAATGATTATGCTGATGTTGTGATGTTTTCTGTTCCTCTCGAAACCTCTGTGGTTTCTTTTTTGCCCATTTTTATCATGTTATAGGTCACAGAATAGCTTACCAGAGAACTGCTGTTGAGCAACAGCAAACACTCCTTTTCTGGCACTTTTCCAGAAACGTGTTTTTTGCTGGTAGTAAGAAAATGGAAATAAGTAACTCAAGATTGTTTGAAGTCATACAATTATTTAGAATTTATCATGCCTTGCACGCCCAATGTTTCTTCAACATTTCCTCAGAAGTCGTGAGAACTCCAAAGCACGTGGCAATGTTAAACACACATGCACACCTCGAGGAAGTAAGCCACAGCTATACCCTCAAAGGAAGTTTCACTTTATTTCTCATTTGCACAAAATTGATTAGTTTCCGGTCCCTTCATCTTGTATGATCATATCTGTAAAATGTGCCAATGCTTAAAGGAGCAGATGCAGAGTTAAGCTGGCGGTCATGTGGTATGTGTCATCACTCATATGATGAAGTTATAGGAAGTGCCAGAGTCTGTCTGCTCTATTCTTCCTCCATGGTCATGCTTCTGGGTTTTTTGGGGGTTTTTTTTAAACGTAATTTTTATTTGTCTTCACAAGTCGTGTCGCTGCCTTTTAACTCGACTGATATTTGTGTTCTGTCTCTGCTGACAAGTATTCCATAGTGCACACCTCTCATAACCTTTACTCCCAGACCATTTATGATATCTGTAAAATTCCAAAACCGAGGTTATAGAGCTGTGCATATGTATGCAAATATACGATCATTATGATGGCCTCCAAGATGGTTAAAGTTGTCTGGAAAAAGGGGCTGAAACATTCGTCACACATTATTTTGACATTTCTATAGCCATGAAAGTAAAATAAAGTGAGCTGTCCTGAATGTAGCCAGGGGTTAAAATAATGAAGTACCTCAGTGTCTTTCAACATCCGATATGTTGTTTATCTTACAATGTGACGAAGTGTAGTAATGGCACTCCATTTTGATGTACATTTTAAATATCTAGGCTTGTACTTAAATGTATTTGTTCTCCTTTTTAAAATTTTTTTAGAAAATATAACATAAGATCAGAGGATTTTCCTACTTTTTCTTGCATAAAATGACCGTGTCCAGCTCTGATCTGTCTCCCCTCACTTTCAGTACACTGAGGAAGGCAGGAAGGTGACCAGCTACTGTGACCAAACGCTGGTCGGGTGGGTCCACGACATCCTGGGCCGCAACTGGGCCTGTTTCGTAGGCAAGCGAGTTGACCCGGTGCCCCCCCGCTCAAACTATAAGCCTCTCCTGAGCAGCAGGTATGCTATTTTTACATTAGAGTTCCTTTTCCAGCGTTTCAGCCTTGGGAAAACGTGCAGACGCAAATCATCAGTGGCACTCGAAGAAAGCTATCACTCATGTTATGATTGTAGGTATCTGAAGAAAAAAAAAAAAAAAATGACATAGTCCGGTGGGGGGGAGGGTGTTTCCTGACTACGTAATTCGAGGGAATCCTGAGGAATTACGCGATGCTATCCAATCAAAATGCATCTTTTCTAGGTAAGACGCAGCACGTCACTGTCCAAAATGTGGATCACGAATTGGGAAGAAAATAACGTCCGCGGTCTTCACATACCTAATGACTGCCGTCTTTCCGAGCTTCAGTAAAGCTCAGAAAAGTACCTGTAAGATGAACCTGCACCTAAGAAATCACTGAAACACAGTGGCTTAACAGGCAATACAAATATTGGCACTGTCTGGTAACATGAAGCGATTTACTGCACTGAAGAGTTTCATTTTGTTTTGCACATAGTGTCAAGATACAGGTTTACATTTTAATTCAAATATATATTTTTTAAATCTTAATTATAATGGATCTAAAGAGTTACTTATTTTTTTCCATTTATTTCTTTTTACAATAAGTCATTATTAAAGGTTATATAAAGTTTCAAGAAAAACATTATTTTCTTTTTTTTTTTTTTTACAACTAAATGTAATTAAAGACAATTTAAGTAATTTAGAATAAGCTTCAGTCAATCACACAGAACAGGTACGACAGTTGTAATGCTTTATATAAATACTTATAGAGCTAGCTTTCTCTCACAATAAAAGCAACTTATTTTGATGGTAATATTCTTTGAGAAGTCCAAACTCTACCAGCATTTGGTTTATACTTGCGGAGTGTGATGCATGAGAGTCGACAGCTCTACTTTTCATTAATTTTAAGGTAAAAAATGGTGTTGATGTGTATTGTCAGGTCTGCTGGTGAAGGTTTTGCCCACTGCGCAAATAAAAATTGTTTACTTTGACCTTAGAGTGCGATGGAGCCTTCCTCATATCCTCCAGCAATATGTATCCTCAATTATTTTATTAACGGAAATGTCCTTTTGTTTTCCTCAAATTTTTACAACTTAAAAATCCAGTGGGATCACAAATAAAAAGCTCCTTTGCGTTTGTCAAAACATTTAAAGGTGTTTTGTTGTGTCTTTATGGTATCTCCTCTTGGTTCTGTCAAAATGACCTCAGAAAGTAACTTGTGGTTACATAATTAGAGGGATTTTCCACCAAACTTGAACACAATAGGGACTTTCACAGTCGTGTTGTGTCAGTAGGAGTAATACCAGTAGAACACGCTATTTCAGGACGAGGTAAAATGTCCCCACACTTTCAAACAGCAAACCGGATCACGCTGTCTTTTCTTCATGTATAGGCGGCTCACACTTCTCAGCGAACATGTTTTATATTCAGTAGCATTCATCTTTGGGTGACACTTTATTGTCATTTAACATTAGAAATCCCTGCACACGTGATACTGGATTTTGAAGACTTCAGTGCTGATTTTTCTTTTGCTTCCTCTGTTGCCTCTCAGTGAAGTTTCAACCGCAACGTTGCCAAAACTGAAAGAGGATTGAAACTTCAAGAATAAGGAAGTTGCTATTTTATAAATCACAGTACAGTTGTGACTGAGGTTGCAGGGCAGCACCATTCAGAGTGACTGTAACATTAAAGGCGTATGCTAAATTCACTTTCTAATGGTTTTCCAACAGCAATTTGTGTCCCAGAAGCTATCTGGGAATGACGTGAAGACGATCTGTCCTCTCTCGCCATGGCTTGTTTACATTTTTTAGAAAGTGTGTTGCTCCAATGAGCCAATCAGAAATCAAACCCTATATAGTGTCATCAGAGGTTTAACCAATTCCAATCAAGGTAGACCCTCCCTTTGACCCTCCCACAATCAGGCAGCTCTGCTCTGGCACATGGCGCCATGGGAGGAAGTGCTTCTTCCTCTTCCCAAGATGGGCATGTGTGGGCGGAGCCAGTCCAGCTCACACAGACACAGCAGATTCTGAATGTAGCTCCTATGATCCAATATTCAAATGGATGAAAATCGAGGAAAAACTGGATTTGGGGCAATAAACGTTGAATACAATGTTTTTTGGACCAACAAGACCCATATGAAAGTGTTGAAAAACTGTATAATTGACCCCTTTTAAAACAATTGGATAATAGTGTGCAGTTCTTATAAAGGTATGATAAGAACAACATGTGACATGTGAACATATGTAGTGTGCATATAATGCATACATATCTATATCGTGTGTGTGTTAATAATAATGCAATTTGGTGCAATGCAACTCAGCAAATATTGGCAAAGCTTCACAGGCATGGCTTTCTTTTCTTTGGAGCATTTGTATGTTTTGACGGGTAGGATGACAGGATTTGAGGAGAAAAAGAAGAATCGCATGGTTGGTTGGTCTTTTAACATGTTTCTAACCAGGAAACACACCAGTTTGGAAACAATTTGATGAACGAATAGCTATTTAGTTTTGTTTTGTATTTTAATTCATCCTTTTATTAAACCTCTGAATGTTCCTTTTGAAAATGCAGGTGACAACAAGCCATTGTTGACCTCCTCCCCTCGGAGCCGAGCTCCCAATAAAAGCTCTGACTGAAAACACCCAGAGGAAGCTGTTAGCTTGTTAGCTCAGCTCATTGGCTGCTCTGCATGACTTGCCTGTTTAACTTCCCTCAGCCTCTGACTGACTCCTGATCCCTACAGCTGGAAGTCCTATTCTGTTTTTTGTTGTACTTATGCTGCTGTGAGTTCTGTTATTTCTCTGCGATGCGACTCTCGAGCAGTAGTTTTCACACTCGATTACACTTTTCCCTTTGTGACATTTTGAAAAGTTGCCTGGTCCAGGACAGTAAACTCAGGATGAGTAAGTGTTGGTGGTTTTCATCTTTGAGATTACAGGAACTCCAGTGCAAACTGAGACAATTAATCTCAGAGTATCACAGAGAAGTGAGGGCGCTTCTCTTAAATGGAAAGATAACTTTGATTTATCTGTTTTGTGCAATCTACTGGTGAAGTAAGTTTATTTACTCTGGACAGGAGACTTCATCCGCAGAAAAAACTCTTCCTCCATGTACTATAGCATCTGAAATCCTTTGTGTTCACTTTAATTATTCACCCCCTGCTTACACTACAAGAAAAACAACTGCGGCATTAATGGAATCTGCATGTCAAACATCCTCTGTCTCCCACAGGCATTGTCAGTATACTGTGATTTTTAACTATAAAATACTTACTTGCGTGATAAATGTTCTGCCTGTTTTCAACCCGGTGTTGAATACCTTCCAGGCTGCTCCAGAAGCGATACAAACACAACCTGGATTTCATCGACTCAATCAACGCTGTGCAGAAGTCCTGGAAGGCCGCACCGTACGCAGAGCATGAGCTGCTCACTCTGCATGAGCTGCACAACCGAGCAGGAGGGCGTGCATCCCACATCCCAACGTAAGTGCTTGTCACACATATTTTCTCGAAAGGAGCAGGTGTTTAGATTTTACATATTGATGTTTTCTTTATTTCAGGACGGTATGAAGAATTGCTTGATATATACATTATATGCATTACTTGTTCAGTGGTACATTCCGACTTCAACAAATATGATTCGCATGTTTAAACTGTAGTTCAATTGTTTCTGACTTGATTGTCTATTTTTTTTTAAATTTCTATTAATTCCAGGCGCGTTCGCCCTGCGCCTGTGAAAGCTGACGTTGCCAAGATGGCAGCAGCTCTGCCCGACCACTGGGACTGGAGAAACGTTAACGGTGTCAACTTTCTTAGCCCTGTGAGAAACCAAGGTAACTTTTAATTGTCTTCTAAAAACTTTTAAGTGTTTTTTTTTTTCTTCCCCTTTACACTGTTGAGAGATGCTTTACTATACTCTGCACATTCTGTCCGATGCCAGATTTTCTATTACAAAGATAAATCTATTCCAAGGAATCTTGAGTGAATTAGGGGGTGGACACGGCTATAACTACTCATCTGACCAGCTGTCAGTGAGCCAGACACTCCACAGCAGCACTACAGCTACTCTTCTCCCCTCTTGGCAGGTGTAGGGCTGCTTTCAGCTCTCCTCCTGTGCTCCTGCACAGCCCAGTGTGCGAGTGCACAGATTATGCGTGCTGAGCACTTAGTGTCTGAGGGGGCCTCAGTAGGGTTGGGTTTAAGGATCTGGAGAGGGCTGAAGCGTTTCAATAGGAGCCCTTTAAGCCACTGTTGATGGTTATGGAGCTTATTTTGCTTCAGGTGAAATGTTTTTTTTTTTTTTTTTGCTGTTCTCTTTCTCGTCTCTACAAAAATTGATGGACTCCAAGATAAATCAGTCTGGACGATTTTATCCAGCTGGTTATTTGAGGTGCATCCAAGCATCAGCACTGTCATCACTTTCTGGAATGTTTCTACCAGTCGCAGGTTTTCTTTGAACAGTTTTAAAAAAAGAAAAGCATATCTGCTGTTCCACTGTTAGTTGTAAATGAGACTGAAATTTCTTTTTTCACTGGGTTCATTGGCACTAATAATAGTGATATCAGACCACATAGTGGTGTAGTGTCCCTTAGCTTGCTTTATAACTATATTTGCCAACTTAGGCCATAGTAACTACTAAATACGAATACGATTTAGTTGCTAAATCTTGTATCCACATATTTTTCACATTTTACTTACGACATCTTTCAAATGTCACTCCATCATTTTAATATAGTTTATTGAGCAAACTCGGATAACATTTATATTTACTTCACGCAAACGTATGTGGATCACTTTTTTGATTCAGCCATTTTCATGGTGTTATTCAACGAAGGAAAGAGTACTGGAAATGTGTGCTAGTCATGACAAATGAGACTAGTTACACTGCTCACTGCTTAAATACAAGTAAAAGCACAATTGCTAAGAAAAAACTGACCAAAAAGTGCAAAGTATGTTTCTTCAAACCTGCTAAAAAAAATCTGATACTTTTGCAGCATTGCCATTTTAGATGGATGGAAGGATAGGATTACTTTATAAATCCAGAGGGGAACGTTTTCAGCAGCCCACATACAACAAAAGGACAAAAAACAGGCAGGTTGACTCCTTGGAATCCAGTCAATGTTTTGTTACAGAGTTGCATGAATGTTTTCTCCAAATTAATGGTTATTAAACCTAATTAGTCAAAAGAATGAAAGCATCTTGGGCTCGAATAAAACACGTTCACAGGGTCACGCTGACCTGAATCATTGGCACAAATAAAACTCCCTGCAAGCCCCTGCAGCCTCGAGTCTGCCGGACTGATTTTCTTTCTTACACTTTGTAAAGGAACTGGTGGCTGTAATCAGTGCATCCGTCTCTGTCCTTTGCTCCGTGATTATGCATAGCTTTGAGGCAGAAACATTTAGTGCTGAGTTGGTTTCATATGGTTTTAAATCGATGTACTTGTAATGTGCAGCCTTTGGCAAGTTTTGTGTTGTTTCACCAGGTTATGCAGGACAGTGTTTGTAGTACAGAATATTACAAACATGTTTTAATACATCTGGATGGTACAACCTGACAGCTGACAGTCAGGAATAAGTAATATAGAAACAAACCACAGTTGACTTTGAAAACAGAGGAACCCTGATATGAAAGGTTAAATATACGACACTCATGAAATGCCATTTTATATCTAATGTGTTGTTAAAGGTGTACAGGAGGATTTTCTTTTTCCGGCTGGATCATCAAGACTATTGGTCCTCCCAATTATCAATCATTCTGGTGACGTAAGGCCGTCGTACGTGCTCGCCCCTGGGTAGCGTGGATCTATTAGTTTTCACTTTCTGCGTATGCGCGCTTTCAGGTGTGTATGGTGAGCTACGCCTTCAGCGAGCTCGCAGTTCTCACCGGGTACTTTGAAAATGGCAGAGGGTCGCAAGAGAAAAAGTGTCTTCGAAGTGTATGAGAAGAAGAGAAAGGCTTGGGAAGAGAGAAACAAGACCAGAGTGTTTTTGGGAGATTGTTTCACACGATGGCTTTTTCAAATATTTCCTTCAAAATGCCAATACCCATCAGCTGCCCGATAAAGAGTTAAGCGATTTGACTTATTGAGGTGCACTCACGGCTCTGTAATTTCCTCCTTCAGCATCGTGTGGCAGCTGTTACTCCTTCGCCACCATGGGAATGCTGGAAGCTCGGGTTCGAATCCTCACCAACAACAGCGACACTCCCGTCTTCAGCCCTCAGCAGGTGGTCTCCTGTTCTGAATACTCTCAAGGTAAGCTCTATAAAGGATAGTAGTACCGAAGTGATGCAAAAGATGTGGATTGCCACTTAAAATAAAATAGTTTTTTGTCAGTTATGTCTACACTGACAGCATATAAATTGAATTGACATGAATCCTTAAAATTTTGATTGTGAGCATTAAGGCTTCTGGTAGAATACGTCCCCAATTTGTTGTATTTGTCATTTTCATGACGAATGCACTATAATCTCACTGAATTAAAACATACAAGCTTGAAAAATTCAGTTTAAGTGTAATAAATGAAAATATATTGAAGTTTTTAATTATTTCACACTCAAACAGTGTTAATATAACTAAAAACATAATGCATAAATTGAATCCATATTTTATTCCCAGTAAAACGTATCAGCTTTACTAACTGAAGCAATCTACCATTTGTGCCGAATACTTTTCCAACATTTCGTTTGCCATGCTCCAACATTAAGATGTGATACAATTTATTTCAGAATGAGCTAATATTTTCTGTGTTTGTATGTCCGATCAAGGCCTGGTTTATTGTGAATAATAATATTTGAAAATTTTGATTTAGTCATATTCAATACTGCATCCCAACTAACTGTAAATATATATAGATGGATAGATAGAGGTTTTTTGATCCCATGAGATAGATGCTTCTTTTGCAGCAGAACAGAAAATAATATAATTTACAGTATGTATGTGTGTATTTATTATGATGTTGTCATATTATTATGTGTCATCCTCAATAATCAAAAGAAGTTGCACTTAAGTTTTATGTAAATGTTTTTGGAAGTGTGCTTTCCTTTACAAAGCAGAGCATTTTCTAACCACTGTTTACTAATAATTGTCTAAGTGTTCGGGAAGAAGGCTTCATTTCCTTTCTGATACTAAATAGATTTAACTATTTATTTAAAACAAACAAACACGCATTCTCACATCTTTAGTGGACATTTCTTTACACTTCCATATCTTCCACACTCCATCTATCTTTCATACCGATGTGTCTGGTTTGATCTCATCCAGTGTGACTGCAGGTGACCGTGTTCAGTTAACTAGTTCATTCTAGAACAAACACAGATTGGTCATTTCCTCTTTCTGCTTTCTGTCAGGTTGCGATGGAGGGTTCCCATACCTGATTGGGAAGTACGTGCAGGATTTCGGCATCGTGGACGAGTCCTGCTTCCCGTACATCGGGAAAGACTCTCCATGCGGCGTTCCTAAAAACTGCGTCCGCACCTACGCAGCGGAATACAACTACGTCGGTGGATTTTACGGCGGCTGCAGTGAAATGGCCATGATGCTGGAGCTAGTCAAGAACGGACCCATGGGGGTGGCCTTTGAGGTACTGCTGCTGCTGCTGCTGCTGCTGCTGCTGCTGCTCTCGTTTTGCGCTTTCTAATTTTTTTGCTGTGGAATTTCAACTCCCTTGGAAAAAATAAAAACGCGTCACTTTCCGCCTGCAGGTGTACTCTGACTTCATGAGTTACAAGGAGGGCATCTACCACCACACTGGCCTGGCGGATGTCTTCAATCCCTTCGAGCTGACCAACCACGCCGTGCTGCTGGTGGGCTACGGCCGCTGCCACATGACCGGACAGAAGTACTGGATCGTCAAGAACAGCTGGGGCGAAGGTTGGGGCGAGAACGGCTTCTTCCGGATCCGCCGGGGGAGCGACGAGTGCTCTATCGAGAGCATCGCAGTCGCAGCCAACCCCATTGCCAAGCTGTAGAAATCGGCGCCAGTCAGTTTCAATGGTTTCTGTAGCTCGGGTGTTTCTTGCTTCTATGAGCCTGTGAGGCTAAAACTTCAAGCTGAACTCTGTAAGTTTTCACACGAGGTGAGTGGAACTGTTTTTCCCCACTCTTAACAAGTGGGAGTCCGAAATACTCGAGATGAAAAGTTACAGCTTTCAGCTTCACGGCCAGAAATGTTGTTTTAAAGGGAAATCGATGTAAAATCGGAACGTTTTTTTTGGGGGGGGGGTTCTTTTACGATTTTTTTAACTTTTTGAATCCCCAATCATGTGATTCAACGTTTTTATTTCATGGAAACTTAAAAGCAGGTTTTTAATTGTTCTCTGTTTAAACAATGTATTGCTCTGTCAAATACATTTTAATCACCACTAAGGTTTTAAAGTTACTGCAATAAAATTTCAGGCTTCAACTTCTAAAAGGATTTCTCATATGCGTTTGTTTACAGCCCACAAAAGGGATTTTAATTAAAGGGAACTGCCATCCTTTGTAGGTGCCATAGATTTTATTGAGGTTTAAAAGTTGGATTTACCCCGTCAGGGTTTTCTGTTTGGTGTTTTGTCTCGATGGTTTTCGCCCTCATTGATTTGCTGCCTGTGAGTGATTGAGTTCAAGCTTCAACTGCCCAATTTAATTGGAATTTAAATGGATTGACATACTGTCAAAGACGGGAATAGTTACTGTGTATGCGCTCAGGTGCAGGATTTCGATATTTTTGTCTCAGGGAAACGCAGCAGTGAACGAGTTTATTTCCTGTCCTTGCATCACGCTGTAACCACGACCGTAATGTTTTCTCTGTTTGTGAGAGCTCCTTGAGGGGCTTTTCAAGAGGATTTCTGAAAAAGCCAATAAAGGGATGCTATTGATTGCAGTGCCTTTTATTCTGCCTGTGCTTGTGATTTGTATTTTTATTTGGAGGAAGGAAAGCATTTCAATTTAATGTTTTTATTTGTAAAAAATTAAACTTAATCGCAAATCCGTCTCCCTGGGGTCTTTGATTTTGCATTAAAGTGTGGTTAGAATGGCGCTCCATGCAGATCAAACTGTTTCTCAGTCAAGAACAAAATACTGTGAGAAGGTTTCAGCAAGACGTACTGTAATAGTAATGGTAAGTATTCAAGGGCAAGACATTGGTCATCAACCTTTTCAAATTTAAAAGCTTCTTCAGGGTTATAAATGTTGAATATTTCTTGAGTTCTTTGGTTCTGTCCTCTAAATGCTGAGCAGCATTGAAGATGACATGTTGGCCCCCGCTGGGCGAAACACTTATGTGTGGGCACGTTTACATTTTCTTTCAATCAGATGAAGTCAAAGCAACGACTCATGACTTTAACAGGTGTAAAATAAAAGTTTACTTATTTACTGTGCTTTAAAACATTGGGGTGTTGAATTCTGTTTGTCTAACCTTTACTTTATAGAGGTATATCTCACTCATTGGACAACATTTCCATGTAAATACCCAAGATATAAAGTTTACTTCTGCTGGCAAGAATCAAACTTTTTAAACATTTTATTCTGACATAGGATTCTGGAGAGAAGATTGTTTTCCCCCTAGAAAACCACTGTATCTTTAGCCAGAGATGGTAATGTAGTGATTTCAGACAGTTGTACTCTTCACTACTAGTTTATTAATATGTATTCATATAAAGATGTTCATTTACATCTCAAAACTGGAAAAAAAAAAAGGATTAAAACATGCTGAAAGTTTCAAGTATTTCAGCAAGGTCTTCATAAAGGATTTCAGTATGTAATTGTAATTCTACTTATATGTCAGTGTGAATCACACCATGTCCTTTTCTACTTGGCTGCACACTGGTTTGCATGCTAATCCACAAATCCATCCTTGGAATGTTTTTACAATTATCTTTCCTTTTTCATGTCACACAGACATACCGTACAGCAACAGGCCATTACCTCCAGCCTTCAGTGTGTCTTTACATCTACTTGGAACAATCAGCAGAACTTCAAACTCAGCAATTTCACTGGCTGCTTTTTTTTCTTTTTAAGTCATTTGATGGAAATATATAAAAAGGCCTCCTTGTAAGACAATCTATTCTTCACTCCTCTGCTTTTATTGTTAAAGTAGATTAAATGATGTTGGGTCATGTGAGTATTTTTATGAATGGCAGGACTGTTTTAAGTCAGTATGTGTCCATGCAAATATACCGTGCAGTATGTGGTTGAATGAAATCTTAATCTATGATTAAAAAAAAAAATGAAAATAGTTTTGTGTTTTTTCCTTTCTTCAATCAATTTCACTTTTAATTAAATACTTATGTGACCTCTATTGGTACATAATGACAGGCACTGCTTTTTTCAGAAACTATTTCTAATGGGAGACAAGGCAGAGCAATTTCACGAGTTAAACAAAACTGCACATTTGAGATGCTTTGTGTCGATTTTTCTTCCGAACTTTTACTTTTTATTTTTTTAATTCATCCCCAATTTGAAGGATTTAATTCCATCCCAGTTTGCCCTACCAGCACCCCTGCGTGAGTCACAAGGTCCGCGCGTCTCTGCTCCACTTCCCTTCTTCCCCGTGTGGGCCGGGGCGGATGTTACCTCCCCTCCTCCGTCCCTGCTCTCCTCCTCAACTCACTCTGCGCTCTGCCGTCCTGTGCGTCCCCCACCTTCCCATCCCCTGGTCCTCCCCAGTCCGGTGGATTCATGCTCAGCTCTCGCCCTCTTCGGTCGCCATGCAGAACAACCACCACAAGGAGCATCTCTATAAGATCCTCGTCATAGGGGACCTCGGAGTTGGCAAGACCAGCATCATCAAGCGGTATGTCCACCACAACTTCAGCCCCAACTACCGAGCCACCATCGGGGTGGATTTCGCGCTCAAAGTCCTCAACTGGGACCAGGAGACGGTGCGCCTCCAGCTGTGGGACATCGCAGGTACGCAGCAACTTTTACGCACGACTCGCGTTGAGAAAAAAGTGAAATGGAGGTCAAACAGTGGAAGCGAGAGCCAGAAAGTGTGAAAAGAAAGTTATCAGGCTGTCTCTCTAATGGAACATATAGTTTTGGTTTGAACAGGATCGTTTTACTCAAGCGCAGGTAAGTATTCGTTAACGACTTACCGTAAATGAACAGATAATATCAGTTGAAATGTCTTTGCTGGGCTTTCTTAAGCTGTGGAATTACTGTTTAAATATATTACCTTGATGCCAAACTTAAAAAAAAAAAATACTCAGTTATCATAAATCATGTTTTATCACGTGGTGAAGTGGCTGGCATATATTTAAAAATATATGTTTCACTTTCTTGGAGCCCGCTATTGTGAGTTAAAGACAAGGCTTTCCAAATAGGCCAATTAATGAAATATTTATCAGCAGCTGGCTCCTCTAATGGAAACGGTTGCCTTTTCCTTTAGGAAAGACAACAGTTCCAACCAGAGCCTGAGGCCTGATCCATTCGTTTCAGAGAAGTGTGTAATATAAGTTATATATATGAAGCCAGAGAAAAAATGTCCACAGTGACTGTAAGATATAATACAGACATTTTTGCTAATTGATAATGTTACATATCTTTATGGTCGTCACATGCACCAGCTGACCGGCTGGATTGACTTGGATATGCAATTCTCCCGTCACATGTTTTAAAGTTGAGGTTAAATTCATGCATCACTTCGACACAAAGTGAGCTTGGAAGTCTCATGACCTTAAAGAAGACGAGTCATGATGCCTCATGATTAAACAGAATGCTGCTGTGTGGCAATAACTTAGTTGGTTGAGTCTTACAAGTGAATTATGCCATCTAGGAGAGCACAGGCTTCAGCTTTTGACATTAGAATTGGCGTATGAATGTCCTGCTCACCAATGCAGAGGCTTACTGCTCCAACCTGCTATATGAAGACAAAATGTTTTGTCTCCATTACTCTGTAGTCTGTGTTTTCTCTGTTTTATCCTTCATTCTTCATCGCCGGCTTAATATTTGAGTTTCTGATCGAAGCATGTGTGACATGAGTGTAACAGGGATGTCACGTGTGCTGGGTGTCACTGTTTGGTACACAGACGTGATGTTGAGAAATTCAGTGATTGCCTGCTGGTATTTCCTTTGATTGTCTGTGGTAGGCACGGGTATCGGGAATAATACTGCAGGCTCTTGAGTGGGATGCTGACAGGTGGGATGACAGACCTCATGGCTGCAGCAGCCTCATGTCACATGAGTGTCGGCTGAGGTTTAGAAGAATCCTCTGACCTGCTGCTCTCCCCTCCTGTTGGCCCTCTCCACTGAGCACAAGCAGTCATGTGTCTCAAGCCCATGTGAGTGAGATTTGAGGCCCAAGCTCTTTGTATACAGAAAGCTTTTATTATGAGACGAGTGTCTCCCTCAGAGAAAACTGCTTTAGGTCCTGCACTGTACTCTGTCTGCCGTTGAAAGAGGTGGGGAGGCCTGAATTGTTTATTCTGCATAATTTAGGATGAGCGCTGCCCATTCTGTTTCTTAAACACTTCATATGGGCTTTGTATTTTGTTCATATTATGAGTTTTTTGGTGTACGTGGACAAAACATTATGTTTTCTCAGCTCTTTGGTGTGATTTCTGAAAGATTTTACATTCACCATGATGGTGGGTTTCCTTGAGAGCATTTCTCAGGCCACCGATAAATCACTTGCTGTTTTCTGTGCATTTCCCAAAATATACAGTTTTTCTATTCTGGTCTGAGAAGGGTGACTGGTGGAGTAGTTTCACAGGCCAACTTCATCGCAGGCGGACATCCGGAATAGGTTCAACTTTTTATTAGATCACTTAGTGTATGCAACTAATTTTCTTAATTTTTCATTGATTACATAAGTTTAATCATTTCTTTTTCGAAAGAGGGGGCACATTTTCTACCATTAACTCTAATATTAGGAATCCTAAGTAGTTTCTGGGATGTATTGTGAGTTTTTGAGCTTTTTTTATTGATGAAAATCACACAGAAATATCCTCAAATGGAATTGACATTATATGCAGAGCCCTACAGTTCAAATTACTTTTAGATTGTAGTTTTATTTATTTTCTTATAAATCAGGATGGCTAATCGGATTACGCCGCTACCCTCAATAGGATATAAGCAGTATAGAAGACGGATGAATGAATAATCAGATTACAAGCTGGCACTACTACTACTACTGTGGTGGCTTGTAAATGAGAGTTAAGGGCTTATTTTCAAGTTTTTGCATTCAACCTTTTAGAGTTTTATCCAGTGTGTTGGGTTTTGGAGGTGTTATTATCTGATTTGTTAAACTTCCAGTTTTCGTGTTTTAAACGGGCTCTTTAACTCTCCTTTGAGTGTATGCAAGTGTTAGTCACTTCTGAATGACACTAGAATCAAAAAGGATTTACTGTTTCAAATGGGATCAGAGTAGACCCACAGATCCCAGAAAGAACAGGTTTATTTATTTATTTATTAATACAAAACTCACAATTACGGTAGTAATACTCACATTTGGCTTGGCCCTGGCAGCTTATTTGGTCTTTCGAGTTGAGAAAGAAATATTTGTGCCGTAATAGGATTTCAAACAGAAACTTCTATGTTTGAGTATTGAGTTTGAGCATTTTCAATGTGGGATTTCCAAACACATCAACCCTTTTTGTTTTTCCTTTTTATGACCCTTATCCTCTCATTTGTGCTCTGATGCAGGTGAGAAACTCTCCCACGGGCAACATAAACTTTAGATCTATGCATTATTTTCCTGGTGGCTGCACTCAGACAATTTTGAAGGCCACTACATCAATTAGCACAAAACACTTATTTGTCTGTGTGCAGTGTGAAAGCAAAGCTGATTGTACTCTCCAAGCTGTACAGCTGAAGATGATGCGATGGTGTTCTTGCACATATTACAGATGGGAAAAACTGTGTGCAGACAACATTCCATTAGAGCTTATCAAATTAATTCCACCCTCAGGAATTTTTTACAGTCTCACAGGAACACACACACACCTCATCCTGCCTTTATCCGCATCTTATCCGTGTCTTGCTGCTTTAATGGTCAAAACACGAAGGTAAATGCGGTATGTCTGGGAAGGAGCTAAAGTATGCGGTGAATGCATGCTTACCGGGCCATGTGAGGCAGTGTGAGAAAATGGCTGAATCACATGACTCCTTCTTCAGTCTGTGTGCGGCACCGGTTCACCTTTAGCTACCTGTGAGCCGTTTCAGTGCTGATTGGTGTGTCGAAGGAAGCAAAGCACAGGATCAGTTTGTCACCGTTAAGTGAATAAAAGCAAAGGTGAAAGGTTTGCCGACACATTGTATCAAACTATAACCATCTTCAATGTGTGTGTTTGTGCTTGTGTGCCTCTGTCTGTGTGTGTGTCCTACAGGTCAGGAGCGGTTCGGCAACATGACCCGAGTGTACTACCGCGAAGCCATGGGCGCCTTCATCGTGTTCGATGTCACGCGGCCCGCCTCCTTCGAGGCAGTCACAAAATGGAAGGAGGATTTGGATTCCAAACTGACACTTGCCAATGGGAAACATGTAGCCACTGTGCTTTTGGCTAACAAATGTGACCAGGGTCGGGACGTACTGACCAATAATGGAATAAAGATGGAGCAGTTTTGCCAGGAAAATGGCTTCGTGGGATGGTACGAGACATCTGCTAAGGTAAAACACACACACACACACACACACACAACGAAATAACCAGGACATAAAACACCCGTGTCAACAGGCATGTCATGTCTATTCAGTTGCCCTTGAGACACAGCTGACTCCTTGACTCCATTAGACCCGGAGGCCTAATATTCTGCGGAGCTGCCACCCTGTAGGTACATTTTAGATGAGAAGACACCCTGCTGTGTTTTAACAGTATCACTGTGTTCAGCATTTGAATATAAATGAACCTGCAGTCACAGAGTTATGCTGGGTTTTTTTTCTCCAAAGCCTCACAGCACAAATTCCTCCTGTGTGGTTTCCAGGTCAGCTGCACCTGCTTCATTTGCTCCGTCGGGCAAACAGGAAGTCCTGAAGGGAGTCAGCCTACTGATTTCTGTAAAAATCATGAAACAGTTGTTTGGCTTAAATTACTTTATTGAAAATCAATGAATATAAAAGATATAATTCAAACATTCATAACTTTGATTCAAAAATCCACCCTGATTTTTAGTGCGAAAAAGATTTTCCTTTTGTGGATATGAGATACTTACACATAAATACATATTGACAAACCTTCAATCTACTTAAATATGAAATGTTCACCAGATACTGTGGTGAAAGTGCAACATAATTCAAGAGTTAACTCATGCAGACGGGATTGTTACTGTGGTGAGTGGCTTCTGACTGCGAGACGAGCTGACACCCAGCACAAGCTCTGATTATGGCAGCGAGGAATCTCACAGCAGGATGGTGAGGGAGAAAATAGACTGAGACACACACACAGTCACACACACCATTGGCACTTTGACATACAGTAAAAAAAAATGCAATTGAACTTGTCTTTTCTTTCCTTTGTTTGTTTGTTAAAAGCTACAAAAACTAGTAATAAAAGTCATTGTTCGATCAAAATATTTTTTTAACTCCACATTTATTAAGATAACCTTTGCAATGTGTGTTAGTGAACTCTTAATGCAGCCAAACGAACACACACGTGCATACACATAGGAACTAGAGGCAATAAAAAGCAAAACACTTCAGCATATGCAGCTGCTTTTTATATTTTTCTTCTTTAAAAAAACAGTTTTACCTTCCACGCAGACAAACAAGGCCAGAGAGGTGAATTCAAGCCGGGGTTACTGAAACTAAAAGCAGTACGACAGTGACAGAAAAACAAAGGTGGCTCAAATACATTATTGAAGAGGATGAAACCATGAAGCCGTGAATCACCAATGTCACTGAGAATGTGTCATCACACTTTTTAAAAACTGACATTGAACATGACTTGATACACAACTGCACAGTCCTTTGCTTTATGTTTTCCTTTCAGCAGCAACATGCTGTCATTGGGCGCGTCCTTGTAGATAAAACAGTGAAAACATGTATTCAATGTGCATCTTGATGGCTGAAATGTCAAGATGTTGCTTTTTTTTTTTTTTTTTAACAGGAATGTATGGTTTCCTTTCAGGTGTTTATAAAGTCAGTGCCATGTAAGCTGATGTATTGTAAACCCACTGTTTCAATAAACTGATAGGAGAATTCAAGCAAACTTCTCCCTTTAACATCTCTTTACATGCTCTCCATGCACGCACGCAGGGGAAAATGAAGCTGGCCGAGATAGAGGGGCTCGTTCTGTTGTTGTTTTTTTATTTTCTTTTGTCTGGAAAGAATCTGTTGTAACGCCACCAATAAATCAGATGGAGCGTGGCACAAAATCAGCCTGTGATCTGCTGCACCTTTCACTATCCTTCTGAGCCCATTTGGATGCGATTAATATTCAGTAAATCTGCAGCAAACTTCCCATTAGAAAAGTGAGCGTGTCAGTGTGAACGTCCGTCTCATTAATAATCGTCCCTCGTTCTCCCCTCATGTGAACCTCACTGAATCTCCCCTGGCCATTTTTCTCCTTTGTCAGTGCCGGATTCACTTCCAAACTGCTGGAGACACTTTGCAAGGGACTTTGCAAAAAATGGATCTTTGACGTTAGCATTTTTATTTCTATGAATGGAGAAGGCAACAGAAGGAAGACGGATTTGCTAATTTTGCCCTATGAATATTAATAGTAATACCTCCATGACAATAGTGGGTACGTTTTGTGCCAAATCTATGTGCCACTACATTGTTGCCTCTGTCTAATTTAGACAAAAATTTAAAAAAGTAATGTAGAAACTCTGATCATAGGCACAAATACAAATTAAACTATAGAAACATCAGCTTTTTAAAAAACTATATTCCAGCAAGAGAATAAAAGTGATAAAAAATAATTGGGAACACACACACACGCATGATGTAGATATGTCTGTCAGAAAGAGATAAATAAAAATAGAAACATCAACATCATCTCATAGAGAGTCTGTGTGGCACTGCCACAGTACACAGAAGAATTGATGTGAAAGCTGGTTGGGTATATAAGGTAGGGTATTATCATGATTGGGAAAATGTCTATCAATAAAACATAAAATTGTGCCTCATGCGAGGTTTAATATACCTTTTGACTGTATCATTTTTACAGTTGCCAACATTACAATATTCTTCTGTGTGCAAGCAGAGCTGGAGAAAAATGTGTTATAATGAGAAATTGTATCTACTATATTTTAATGAATTAGCTTTGTTTTGTCAAATTATTTTATTATACAATCCCTCGCAACCCTAATTATTATAAAACAGGTCTAGAAGATGGATGGATGGCTATACAAAATGGCAGATAGTTTTTATGCAGACATTTTGTCCTCAGGAAACTTCAAATACACTAATTGTCATGAAACCTGGACTCATACAGAGGCAGATGTGGATGGGTGTATTAACAGAAAGCAATCTTTAATGGACATGAAGTAATTAACACCTACATCAACTGGAGTATTGTATGAAAAGTGGCAAGAACTGACTAATTGTTCAAGAAAGGACTCCAAAAAGAGGAAATGTCCAGGCAAAAGAGGCCATTTGGTCACCCTACTATGTTTATATACTGCAGGAACAGACACATGGATTCTCCCTCCAACACTGGGATGTCATCTCTCTGCAGTCTTTGCAACTTGTTTTCTCTTGTGGTGTCTAACAATTGTGTGATTGGTCAGAAATAGTGTCGTTTTGTATGTATACCCACCATTATATACACATCAGGAGCCAGAGCTTCGTGAGACACAGCTGGAAACAATCAACACGCAGGTGAAACACCTGAAAACACAACAAGACAATAAAAACTAGGAGAAAGTCACCCGGAAGACATTGAGCAGATGTGGAACATGAAACCAGGTGATAGAGGACTTGAACTGAAGGGGTTCCATACATTAAAATGTATCACACAGTCATCATATACTCAGTATAGGAGTATGCAGCCTATTCAGCGCACTCTCTTAATTATGATCATAAAAAACAGTTTTACCGTTTTGTTGCATTATTGGCAAGTTATTACATTATTGGGTTTATGACATTCAAAATGGCCAAACTTATTACATTAGTGAAAGCTCTCTTTATTGGCCATTATTACATTATTGGTTGCTCCAGATAGAAAAGGCTTACACCATGCCAGGACATTAATCTGAGTGACAGGATAATAACTCGCACCAGACTGCAGCTACAGATGACCAGGATATTAAATATAATATATGAGAAGACTCATGTTGGTCCACATTTTTATTCCTGACTACAAGATAAGGCATGACAGCAGAAAATAGGCAATGCCCAAAGGTAAAGGAGACATTTTTTTTTTAACATAACTGGATGCAAACCGGTGCACTATCTTCTCCGTAAATGTTCCAGGGTAATCATGTACAAAGGTTAGGTAATTTGATCTTGCCATCATTTTAACTTTTTATTTAGCTGTTTGTGATTCGAGGACGGTGAGGGTGTCATTTGTCAACGTCTCAGAGCACCAGCAGCCCTGTGACTAAATGTATGCAAATGTCCCTTTTTGGTTTATGTTCACGTCATGGCTGTTGCCTGCTGCTCCATCCATCTATTCTGTTTAGTTATGGTCCATTTGTTTCGCTCACCTGCTATCACATGATATTTCCCCCTGTGGGTGTATGTGTGTGTGTGTGTCTGTGTTCGTTGATTGATCTCATGTAATAATCCACGTCTTTTTTTGTGTATTCCCCGTGCCCCCTACCTCCTCCTTCTCTGCTTTCAGGAGAATATCAACATCGATGAAGCAGCAAACTGCTTGGTGAAACACATCATTGCCAGTGAGAATGACATGCTCCAGTCGGAGGTGCCCGACACCATCACCCCACAGTTAGAGAAAGACAAAGGAGGAACATGCTCCTCCTGCTTCAGACACCAGTAGTGCTCCTTCTGCATATCATCACACACATGCAGACCCACTTCATGTAAGAGCAGATTGATGAAGAAGTGTTTTTTGTTTTGTTTTTTTTTGTTTTTTTTCATGTCGGGTAGCTCAGGTGGGTGGAGGGGGTGTTTGAGGGGGCGAGGTGGGGGCTGACGGAGAGGCAGCTGGCCCAACAATTCGATGGACTGAAACAGAAACAGAAAGAGAGGAAGAGAGATGGATGCAGCTGGGTGCGCTTGTCAAAGGCAAGGTCACCCTCTGGGCGACTTGGAGCCTTGACACTTCCACTCTGGTTGCCATGGAGACGCAGTTAATGAACACATGCTCAGAGAGGTGGCAGCAAATCACAGTCGACTGTATCGACAGCGAAGGTCTGTGGAAGTAATCACTATATATACAGGAACCCTGCTGTCTGTCTCTCTTTCCTCCTCTGCTTTCAGTCTCGTACTTGTTTATTTTTCCTTTTCTGCTGACTGCAGCCAGTTTAGACTAATATGGAGGAATTGAAATGCCTGCTTCAATCGGCTACCTCCGTCACTCCCTGCTCAGTCCTGATCAGCCATGTTATTTCTTTAGGCCCAGTTTGAATTTATTCAGCATCATGTATATGGCTAATGATGGGAGAGAAATGACTTGTGGGTGGAGAGCTGTATGTGTGTGTGTGTTTCTTAATTTGTGAATGCAAATTGATGCGTAATGATATTTATGTGTCTGTATTGAGATTTGTTCATGGATTTGTACGTTTACATATAAAAGTTTGTTTGCATGCACTTTCAGTAGACTTCTGTTGCAAGCAGTACCATTACTGGAGTTACTGACAAATCTTTGTCCATGACAAAATAAACAAAAGGCCTCTTGTAAAAACGGAGCTGATTGAGAAGCCCACCTGAGATGGAGGTAAAGGGAGAGACATTTGCCGGTCCTTACAGGCATGCACTAGTCCCAATATTTCACACACACAAATTCTACAATGCATGCATAAACCCACACGTGCACTAATGTCAAAATGAACAAATACATCTAAATAGGAACACAAATAACGATACGCAAGCATATATCAGACACACATCTCTCCACATGAACACACAAGTCATTTGTCCACAATAGCAGCCTGACAATCATCACTTTTTTATGGCACTGTTCCATGTGCTGTCAGTTTTAATGGCGCCTCCATACACCGTCGTCAGTAATGTAATGTATATCAGATTATATGGATGTAATTAAAGTGCCTTTTTGAACACTACCCATTTAATTTAATGTCTTCAATGGATGTATTCTTGCTATTTGTGTTATTTATAAGTGCTCTCAAAGGTGCACATGTTTTCATTCCATTCCATTATCACAGAGGAGGAATTCAGCTCATTTCGACTCCTGCATTCTCAAAACTCTGATAAACATTGAATGTGTGTTGGAACAAAAAGAAAAAAAGCTGTGTTAAATTAAGGATGATGTCTAATGTATCCTTTTTTTATTCATCCAGTGGTTTTATATTTAATTCTATTCCACTGTGAAATACTTGTACTATGTGTAATTATAGGTTAAATGCAAATGTGTATGCAGCTACAGTATGTAAATATCGTATACAGCAACTAAGACAGATTAGAGCCAAAGATGTATGCCGTGTCAAGATGAATAAACCATAGATATACTGACTGGCTGGCTGCCATTTTTCTGTTTGTTCTTGACTACAATTTGTCTTGTTATGAATTTATTAGTGCCGCATGGGCGTCTTCAACATACATTTTAATCAATGTCATTGTGATAAAAATCTATTAAAGAGTGAGAGAACTCCAATTAAATGCGTAGGCTTTAGAAGGAAAGTAAACTCTGCTATTTTATCCATGACTATTACCAGTTTGAAGTTAGTTAGAAGTTTCATATTCAAATTCAATCAAAATAATACACCAAATATCCTTTTTTTTTATGGTCGAAGAGAAATACCTCAGTATGGCACCTCTAGAAATCAGAGCAAATAGCTGATATTTACATTTAGGTAGAAACTCAGAAGCTTCCTGGTCCAGTAATATCAGGCTAATTTAACTTTATTGACAGTTTGCTTTCTGCTTGACAGAAACACAAATATTAAGGCTGACAGTAAATAGAAGCTGCAACTTTTAGATGTTGATTCAGGTGTGTTTGGTTTATTTGAACCGTGCATTTCTCAATTTTACACACATATCTGTACTTCTACTAAAGAATGTGAATGCTTTAGCTGCCTCTGAGTTCTTAAAGCAGAAAGGACAAATATTTGCATTTTTCTCACCGCATTTGTTACCGTTCAGTCCCTCTAATTATGCCGGGAAATCCGATTTCGCAAAGAAAAACTTCAAATTCCACCATATTAGCTCTTGTTTGCAGTTTTTTTTTTTCCTTCCATGAGTGACCGGGCTGTGACCTGCCATGTGATTGCAGCTGGGCAGAATTCAATGCCGCTTCTTTACCTCCACGGCATACCGATAGAGGCTCTTGTAACTAAAAATACACTCTTTGAAGGAAAGTGAAGGTCACCAATAACACTACCAAGGATTTATTATCATTATTGATGATGTAACTGAACCCAAAACTTCCTCCAATGAGGCACGAGTGAAAAAAAAGAAGTAATCTTGCCTTTGAAATGGAGAAGCTAAGCTGTTTTCCTCCGACTGATTTGTTTTCCCTCAGACAGATACTCACTGTCTAATTATCTTCCTCCAAAGATAACATTTGTGCTTCGTTTAACACTCTGATTCTTTTCATCCTCGAGAGACAAAGACATAATCTATCGTCCCACGGAGTCTCAGTCAGATATTGGTTTAGAGGTTAGGCCACATGCTGGAGGAAGGCGGCGTCACTTTGTAATTTGTAATAATTGGATCTGATTTTCTGCATCGAAGTAGCAATTTCTGCAAGAAAACACAAGGAAGCAGTGGTGAGGGGAGAGCTTAGACACAGACTGGAGTGATGTGAGAATTTTCCTCTGCTTGTCCTCTGAGTCAGAAGGCAGCCCCCTTCACTGTACACCCACACAGACACCATCCTCTCACTCGCATAAAGTCAAACGCACACACACACACAGATGATCAGAAGATTTCACAGATTTATCTCTCGCTCTCCGCTGGTCTCTAAGGCAACATGCGGCTCAGAGAGGGATAGTTTTGTTTCTCTTTACTTACAGGCTCAGCCTTTGTAGTTCTCCATGATTTCCCTTTCCGAGAAAATACACATTAAAGGGGAAGAAAATAAGAGAGACACAGAGGGGGGGAAAAGATGAAGAGGGACCATAACAAGAGACCATAATCATAAGACTTCTCAGTCACAAAGGATAAAAAGAAATAAGCTGCACGTGATTTTGGGATGACTTCTAGCCTCTCTTTTGCCCTGCTTTTCACACAAACACACACACGCACGCACACACACACACACACACACACACACACACACACACACACACACACACACACACACACACACACACACACACACACACACACACACACACACACACACACACACAGTTTAGAAGAGAGCCAGGTAAAGAGAGAAAGAGGAGAAATTTATATTTTACCTGCAAGTATTTCCTCCAGCTTTAGCAGTTTGGTAGATAATGGTCAGCCAATATTGAATTATTTCTATGGTCATTAAATTTCTACAAAGTAAAGCCAATGACTTTCACTTTCTCAATCAGCCGTCAGGGAACTTTGTAAAGTGAAACCTTCTGCCCTAATATTATTTTTCACTTGGTATTGTTCTGCTCTGTAGTCACGGTTCTGCGACCCAGAGATGCTGCACATGCAGCTGCTGGGGAGAAAAGAACAAAACAAAAGCAAAAATCGGAAGTAAACAGAACTGCGTTAGTTACGGAAACATTTTGTAATGAGATAAACGTTTCATATCAATTAATTCAATTAATGCATTACTTTTGACAGCACTAATGTCAATACATTAATGGAAAATGAAATGTTTACAAAAGCACGTCCAGAGTTTGGAGTCTAAAGACATAGTCATATGCAGGACCACAGTAATTCAGCTCTCTTCAGCTTTGAATAAATATCTATAAGCGATAAATGCAGTTTATCCTGCTACTGTGCTGCAAAAGTCTGAATAATAATAAAATGCTATGATTGCTGATATCAAGCAGGTAAAGAAGAATCAAATGCTCCGATGTAGTGCCATGTGGTCGATAAACATTGAGAGATGTTGGGAGTTTGGCTTGTGGCTGGCTCAGTCTGGCTGTGAATTAAACACACGGTAAAGGAAAATCGATAATAGGAGCCAGGACAGGAGAGACTGGATGAATGAAAGTCGCGGCAGCAACTTCAAGTTTGATCAATAAGTGTGTGTTGGTGCGTATGTGCATGCTGGAGTGTATTTATGACCTCGCAGCAGAAAGTAGTTTCAGTGAGTTTTGACTGAAGCGCTATGAAGATTTAAATGGCATACTTTGAGTGACTCATCATTCACAACCTGCTTGGTCCAGAGCAAATCCACTTCTTTACCATATTTAGGTCTCTCTCTCTTTCTCTCTCTCTCTCTCTCTCTCTCAGACAAACTGTACATTTTATATAATAATCACACAGATTTGTTTGTGCTTTTGGAGTTGATTGAAATTTCAGGTTTGTTTTGTTTTTGTGTTTGTTTTCCTTTGTGCCATATTTCCAATTGGTAGATACTCTTTTTGAACATATGCATTTGGATTATGAACTACACAAACAACAACTGTTAAGGATGTAATTTGTAGCCAGCTGAGCCAAAGGAAACAGTAACGTATGCTGATGTATTACTCGATGGAAAGGTTGCTCTGACAACAAGGAAGTGCCCACCTGGGTGGGTGTTTGTATAACCCTACAAAGATATTCTTAAAGAACTGTAGGGGACTGATTCTGA
Source organism: Blennius ocellaris (assembly GCF_963422515.1). Taxonomy (NCBI): domain Eukaryota; kingdom Metazoa; phylum Chordata; class Actinopteri; order Blenniiformes; family Blenniidae; genus Blennius; species Blennius ocellaris. The sequence goes on along the minus strand of NC_137651.1, from coordinate 7,634,195 downwards.
GCCAGACAGTATTCTCACTGTCAATGTAGTGCCAAATGCACCAGTTGGTGTGGTTTCAGATGTTCATCCACCACAGGAGGCATACAGACTGAGTGGGTCGATCCAGGATGAGCTGCTGGTCTCTGGAAAGAAAAATGGCTGTCTGGACGGATCAATGTGCAAACACGCCAGTGAAGTGATGCTGAAGGACCGTGTCACATCCTCATGTGTACATGTTGAAATGTCAAATTAAGATGACTGTTTTTCATTCAGAAGTACCACCACATAAAGTTACTTCAATCTACTTTAATATCCAGCTTATTGTGTTCTGATTGAGCTCATGATTGGATAATAATGTCTGTTATTGCAATAAACATATTCCTGAGCAGTGAAATTAACAGTTTACAATATTGTTTGACTTTTCAATACAATTCAGTTCTATTTATATAGTGCAAATTTGAACATAGTAACTGCATTACAATTTACATTCAAATAAAACATAAAAGTGTGTGGGGGGGGGGGGGGGGGGGGATTTCATAGCCGACAGCAGGAAGCAGGATAAATCTGGGGGTTACCGGATTGCCGAGCCTTGCCTTTTCACAGTATGTTTTAATTCCTTTTAATTTTTGTTGACATGATGAAAACAAAAAAGCTCAATGGAGGGGGTTGATATCAAAAGTGATATTAGAAATGATCAGTCTGTGTTTTATTTGGCACGACTCAGTGCACAAGCTGTATCAAGCGCAGAGCAGATGCTCGGCTGCCTTCAGGTGCATAACGACAGGGATTCATCTGGGACATGTACAATGTGATATCCTTCTTCTAGATGCACCAGCAGCTTTTGATACAGTGACTTGAAACAAACAATATAAACAAACAGCTTCACTGACCTTCTCCCAGGATGATTAGTATGTATTTGGATAACTGGTGTGGAAAGCTGGCAACTGCACCTTAGTCGTAAACTCTGTCTCTTCAGCATCCTGCCACACATCAGAGGAACCGACACTGCCTTTTTTCATTTAAACAGACTGTCTGTGTATGAGGTGACAAAGTGACTTACAGATTAGCTCTGTCAACTCAGACCAGGAACACCATATTGAGCTGCTTTGGCTTTGTCATCCAGTTCCCACTCAGGTTTTAGTACTCCTCTTACCTCTGATAACTGAATAAACATCAATGTCAGGCGGGATGGGAGCTCCAGAGTGGCCCCAGGTAGGACTGCTGGTTTGTCTTGGTGAGTATTTCAAGGTGGCTCTTTTCTCATTTGAAGCAGGCAGAGATTTGTCCTTGCAGATTACACAAAGTATTTAGATGCATTAAAGAGACTATATATTTTCCCTGTCACTGAGTTGATTGTTGTGTGGTATTGTAGTGTGGGACATCCATCCATCCATCAGTACATACATACAGTACGTACACACGTGTGTGTGTGTGTGTGTGTGTGTGGGGGGGGGGGTTGTGTAAAACATTTTTCATTGTGTCAAATACAGCTTTTTCATGTAATAATTTATATGCTCGGTGCATGATACCTATGCAAACAAAAAGGTATTCATGTGCCACAGTATCACATCATTAAACCCAACAGCTCCAGTTAATCCTCTCTTCATTCAGACGAGAGACGGTAGGAAATGTCAGTTTAATACATGTCAGTATAGATTTCATTAAAACCTTTTTGTATGAAGAGTCTCTTTGCTCTGAAGTTGATTGCCGCTGCAACGTGTTTATCCCCAGGATGGGTCTTTTGGCAAAGGCCATTGTGTGTTTGTGGGAGTACGTCACTGCAAAGTGTTTGCTGGCGCTCTTTGCCTTGGCAGGGAAAGGGCTAGGTGGAAAAAATTGGTCAGCAATGCCCTTCCCCTCTTTGCCAACTGTGCCTCCTTTAGTTTAGAGGATGTGTACGGAACAACATGTGGACAGAACCGTCACAGTAATGTCACCTTGTGCCGAGTGTGCTTCATCCCCCTAATTATGAAATATGCACCTGATAAAGTGAGCAAGGAAAACTGTGGGTAAAGCTGCATTGACTAAGTCAGTGAGGATATCTGAGGATTGACGCCCTGCACCGCTTGCTTGCAGTGCAATGTGCACGTAAAAATTGCGTGCACATTGCAGACAAGTATTCTCACGTCTCGCTAAATTCTTCTCTGATCAACATCAACCTGCCACTCTGAAGCCACAATCAACCATTCTATAGTGGACCCATACATTTTCACGAAATCATGCTGAAATGTACCTTTTTAATTCATTTCTCATTTTGCTGGATTGAAGAGAATCATTTAAAGTGATCTTAAATCTACCAGTTCAAAGGTGACAATGTGACACGTCACTCTCTTCTAGGTCGTCAACAAAGCTGTCACATTTCTGTGTTATTAACTCACAGTTTGTTTTTTAAAAAGCTGACTTCTAAATTACACATCAATGTAAATGAACCATAAATGAAATAAAGACATGCTTTGGAGGAAATTTCATTCAGCGGCGACAGTCTCATCAGCTTTCACTGCCAACAATGCTGGTTTTACCAAAAACTCTCTAAAACGATTTTTAAAAAATTGAGAAAAAGAGCTAATGGCTAAAACTGGTAAAACTAAAATGGAAAAGCAAGTCAAAACACAACACTGTTATGATGGCTAAAAGAACTAAAGTGGGCATAAAAGCTTAATCACCAAAATAGCAAATTGCTAAAAAAAAAAAAAAAGTTTAAATAAAAAATAGATAGAACTTATAGTTATATAGTAATAAAAATCTGAGCAGTTCTCCATTATAATTATTGGCTTTAATAAATGCAAGACAATCATTTGGCTATAACAAAACTGTTCTATACAAACTCTTCAAGAAAGTTGAATATGTATTGTATCCCTGAATACATTCTGTTTGATAGAGAAAAGGATGTCTCTTTAGGTCATAAAGGTTTTAAGGTTGTTACGCTCGAGCAGAAAAAATAAAGACATGATAAGTGAAAGTGAAGATCTGAAGGTTTTTCACCACCATAGAACATATGACAGCAATACCTTTTCTGATGACTCAAAATAGATCACTGAACCAAGGAAATAGATTTTTCCAGGTGTATACATATAAACGGGACAGACAGAGGAGGCGCAGATGTTGATGTTGGTGGACTGCACTAATGGATGGTCACATGGTGAGTGGCAGACTGGAGTGGACGGAGGTGGGTGGATGAGAGGTAAGTTGCTATGCAGCGTGGGAGTTTGAGGGCATGTTTAAGAGTTGTGTCTCTGACTGATCATGTGTGCATGTGCGCATGCTGCCTCTCTGTGTGGGCGAGCGAGCATGGGACCAAGTGATAGCTCACATGGAGGCAGTTGTCATGGCAACAGAGGATGTCGTCTTGCTCCACAAGATCTTGGCAGTCCCAGAATCGAGCATGTCCCTCTCTAGCTCTCTCTCTGTCTGTCTCTCTCTCTCTCTCTTGCTCTCTTTTCTTGTCTTTCTCTCTCTGTGTTTTGAGTCTTTTCTGCTCTTTTCATGTACCATTTTCCAAAACACCCCATTTCTCCTTCCCCTCCTTCTTTGTTTTATTTATTTATTTATTTATTTATTTATTTATTTATTTATTTATTTATTTATTTATTTATTTATTTATTTATTTATTTATTTATTTATTTATTTATTTATTTATTTATTTATTTATTTATTTATCTATCTATCACTCCCATGCTGTTCTCTTTATTGTTTTTCCCTCTGCCCTATTTCACTGGATCTACTGATTCTTCATTCCTTACCTCCCACTCTCTTTCACTCCCCCTATGTGGCAGATATAAATAGAGATAATAAATTGTAGGAAAGCTGTCACAGTCTATATTTATGGTTGTTTAGATTTTTTATCTAATGACTCTCTCTCTCTCTCTCTCTCTCTCTCTCTCTCTCTCTCTCTCTCTCTCTCTCTCTCTCTCTCTCTCTCTCCCCCCACCTATCATGGTGCACACATGCAGCCCATTAGTTCCCAGCTTTACTGCTTCAACATCAAAATCCTGAGCCAAGGTATGTCTTGTCTTCTGACCTTCAAGCACTTCTAATATTCCTCAGGGACCGCAGATTGTTTCAAAGCTGAATATATCATCATCACAGATATAACATAAATCATCAAGTGAAAAACTAATAAAGCGGCAGATATTGTTGCACATATGAATGTCAGAAGAGGATTTAAAATATTGGCACATTAAAAACACTCTTGTCATATCTTTTAAACCTCATCAAAAGATGAAATAATGTATTTCAATACCATTGACAGACCAAAAACCCAGTCAACTCAGGATCTCAATACCAGACTGATTAAGGTTTTCCAAATCAAACAGATCACATGATCCCAAACCAAACTACATGTTCTCATTGATATAGAGCTAAAACACAGATACCCCTAAAACACACACCACAAGTTAGATTTTTTAAATTTTTTATTTTTACTTGTCATAATGCATGCATGTGATGTACTTTTCTGTCTGAGGGCGTATTAGGGAATTACTATCAATGTTGCACATCGCATGCGAGGCCAAGGAATGTGACCTGCACTAGAAAGAAAAAAAACCCTCTTAACCTCTTTCCAAGGTCATTTCTGTATTAACTGTCTGGTATGTTTATATTTGCATCCAATCAGCTGCCAGCAGGATCCTCCATCATTATTTTCTGTGTGATCAATTTAAAGTGTCAACTCTACATACACTTTCATCTTCTCACATTGTGTAGAGTACAACTATACAGTGAACAGCCACAACATTATGACCACCAACAATGTGAAGAAAAAATATTGTATCTTCATCACAACAACCGTGAGTGGGTGGTTTTGTCCTCAAAGTTTATATGTTGGAAGAAAGAAAGAAAAAAGCCAAGAGGGAGGATTTGAGAGCAAATTTGAGAGAAATGTCAAAGCAGCTCCTATGAGGTGTTATTGGTGGTGACTGGGTCATGATGACCAAGGCTCATTGGAGCAAATTGAAGGCTGACCTGTGTGGCCTGATAAATCAGAGGAGCTACTGTAGCTCAAACTGCTGCAGAAGGTGCTTGTTCTGTTAAAAAAAATGCTCTCACAATTCCGAATGTTCCGGTCTTTAATGGTGGACCTATATATCTACCTAATATTAGGCAGGAAGTTGTGACGTTAAGGTCAGATGGGGGTACAGTAACAAAATGCGTTATGAAGATCAGAATGCAGGCAATGAATTATTTCTTTAAAGGTGTAGCAACGTTAAGCACAACATTGATGGAAAGTTGTGCAAAAAAAAGCAATAAAAGTTGACAAACAGGAATATATAAAACTATGAATCAATTAGATGAACACTGTAAAATGTAATAAAATGAGACATGATACCGTGACAACATAACAGGATTTCAAATATTTGAAATCAAATCAAATCAAAACATTTGAAATAATAAACATCACAGAATCTAATCGCAAGAATTGTATTGTGTATCACTTGTGACATGATGGCAACTACGCATATCAGATATGTTATTCGTGAGGGATGTGAAATATTTTCGAACGTGACCGGAAATCATTGAGAACCACAGGCCTCTAACATTTCATTATTTCATGGGTACAAGCAAAGACAATTGGTCTATACAAGACAACATATGCAAAAAAGCTCTCTCACATGGACACAACCACCCCAAGATCTCCAACTCCATCATACGATACATTGTCATGACAAAACAAAGTTATTTATTTTATGTGGCTTTATTTATTTGTTTACACATCTGCAATTCAACTTGTTTCAGCCATCTATATCTTAAAGAAATATAATTTTTTTTTCTAAAAACAAAATCTTTTTTTTCTTTCAAGTGAGCTGGTAGGTGAGAGAGAGCAGTCTTGTAATTAAAATGTGTCTTAGTACATATTTGAAGCAGTGAAGTGTAGAGTTATGTCTATAACAGCTAAATGGATTAAACTTTATTGTTATATAGTCTTGGTAGAGCGAAAGGTTCCAGATGAGCAGACAATGGATTAGGAAGCATGGATAGAAGCTCCCACATACTTTGTTTATAAAATTCTTGTTTGTTTGCCCTTTCTTTTAAATCTGTGAAGCCACAGTGAGTTTTAGAACTGACTTTTGCAGTTTACAACTTTTGACCGAGCCAAGACGCAGAAAGACTTCACTGAGCCTCGGAAAACAACCCGGCAGACGTGGCCTGCTGTGCACAGTAAGACCCCGAGCTCCAGTGGGTTGGCTTCACCTGAAGCCTGCGCCTCCCCGATTGGAACTCGCGACACTCTCTGGCTGCATGGACAATGTTGTTGAGTTGAACTCCAAGCTAGCGAGTTTAGCAGCCCAGGTTTCCAAGCTGGAGAAGAGCTGGAATCTAGGTCCCGTGGGCTCGCGGGAGGAAGTGGTCGCAGATACCACCACTGTCGTTGCTCTCCTCAAGGAGGCTTTCAAACTGGACAGGGAGCCATTTCTGGACCCTGCACACAGAACCACCCAGATGCACATGTGCTAGGGCACATAAGAGAGGCTCCACATGTTGTCGGCGGTGCGAGGATCTCCGTCTTCCCAAAGACAAAGGTGGCCCGGGCCCGGGCTGCCTTTAACGATGTTCGGAGGCAGCTGCGCGGGATGGAGGTTGTCTCATATGGCCTGTTCTTCACAGCCTGTCTTTGCATCAGTCACGGTGGGGTGGTGAAGGACATCGTTTCAGCAGAGGACACCATGGCCTACGAAGATAAACACTGTCTGATGTATCCAATAATTATGATGCAGTACTCTCTGGTAGAGCCATAGGGCTCCACGCCACTGGTTTTCTTGTGTATAATATTGGAGTGGCAATTTTGTTTATATTTCAAGCTTTATATACACAGATTGGCTCATGTTCGTTATTAATGAGGCTCTTTTGCACACAGATATTTTGCTGACAAGTACTACGTATTGAAATAGTTGTTGTCTTGTTCTGATTACATTTTGTACTTTAAATAAGCTAGAACATAGTAGGCTGCTATATTCTGCACATTCCTGCATTGTTTGCTTTAATATATAAAGTTTATATACATTATCAGGTCTCATAGGTTAGTTAATAAGACATGTTAGCACATTTTACTTATGAAACTGTGGTTTTCTTTTGAAGTTCTAATCAGCATTGGCTATTGCTAATGGTTTTGTTGGTATAGTCTGTGGGAGACTATCTGATGAGGTTTAGCTCAGGTTTTCTCCGAGTTGTTGTCATGGTTGTATGACAACAATGGTTATTCTGTATTTTCTACACTGTACTTTCCCTTCTGGAGGTACCAATTCCTTTTTAGTATTGGTACCTTTGGAGATTTTGTTTCCTATTCATTCGCACATGAATGTTTTCTGCTAACTTAAATCTCAGCCCTTCTGACATGGACAAGCCAATTAATTTTCTTAGATCAAAAGTATGTGGCATGGACAGTCCTACCAAAAGGGCCGGGGGTTTTTATCCATTCAATATGGCTTAATTCAGACATGATTTTTTGTTTTTACAGGAGACCCATCTTAAACGTAGAGATCATTACAGACTCCGGTCTCCCTGTCTCTTTGGCGATGTTCGCTGTAGATTTCAGAATGCCAGTAAAGCATCTCTTCTGCCTCTTGGGTTGCGATAACTCCACCCCCAGCCCAATGATGTGTCAGATCCCACTCTGGCCTCGCTCTGGCCCAGCAACAATGTGGGGCCAGTTTAGCACCCATTTAGACCCTGATAGACCGGGGCTTTGGTGGGAACACAAAGATTGGAGACACATGAGACCACCTGAGATGAGATACCACATTCTTATATCTATATTTACAGAAAGTAAAATATTCTCACTGGGGTGTAACAGTAACAAAAAACATTTGTAATTAGATTTATGGTGACAAGAGTTGAAATACTACACCATTGTTTTATTTCTTCCTCAGGATCACTTTAAAAGCGGTCCCTGATGATTAAAATCATGAAGTATTTCACGGAAAACATTGTGTATTTTACGAGGTATGACCCTCAAAGTGTCAGTATACACACCGAAAGATACTGTTGCACAAGGATGAGGAGAGAGCAGTGAAAAGGAGACTGCAAGAGACACAACTCCAGGGGAGACGTGATGAGGAGATGATGATGATGACGATGATGGGTGGAAAAAAGAATGTCATTCGAAAAGGGTTGGATGAGCTCTGAGAGTCCCAGCATGCCGCTACTGCCTCTCCACACATCTGTCTCTCCATCCCACGGGGGCCGTGCAGAGGCAGACGCAACAGGGCACTTGTGTGCACTCACCTCTCCCTTCCAAACAGAAACATCTGCCTCCTCACACAGGACCATATGCCTTGTAACACAAGCCCTCTCTGGTCTCCCGTCTCTGTTTCACTTTCATGTCTTATTCGCTTTCTGTCCCCCATCTTGTTGTCTTTGAGGAAGTGCCAGGCGCTGGAAAATGAACCTGCTCCGCCGCTTCGTGGGCACGCTGCCTCCTTCGGCAATGGTCCTTTATAAACCAGCTCACACTTGCACACACACACACACACACACACACACACACACACACACACACACACACACACACACACACACACACACACACACACACACACACACACACACACACACACACACACACACACACACAATATAGATATATGTGCTGTTTGTCACTACGCAGTAGGATGACAACACAAGGCTAAGATTTGCATCAAACTTAAGGCCGCTGTCGCTCATATCCATCTGAACTCACACTCTTATGCCACACATACCTCTTCGCCTTAAAAAATTTATAAATAAATTGCAATCCTGAACTTCCGGTGTTTCCATTTGGTTGACAACATCCATCTATGAAACGTCTATACCAGTTCAAGTTAACAACCTGTAGCTGATTCCAGCTATGAGTGAGCACTGGACACAACACAAGGTAAACAGACACAGTCACACCCATGGGAATTTTAGGGCCTGATTTACTTAAATTTTCACATATAACAGGCAGTCACACGCTAAATGCAGAATAGTAGGCATGTATTCCAGACTGTAGAAGTAAGATAAGGAGTTTGTGTCTATAGATTTCTTTACACTGCACAATGTGATTTATAATGTCTGGGAACATGTGTGTTGTTCATGATTGTATTTGCTTTTAAAGTGTTCGGAAAAGAGGCAAAAATCATGTCAGCCTTCAGCAGAGATGCTGCTGTGATTGTGAGAAGCAATTCCTCAGCAGGCAAGTCACACATTTTCTTTGGAGGATACATAATAGGATATGTTCTGAGTTGTACTCCTTCTTGGGTCTTTATGAATCTCTTCTGTTATTCTACTTTTCTGCAAACAAAAAAACAAAAACTCTAAAACCTCTTTTCAGCACTCGGATTGTGCGTGATAGCACTCATTACGGGTCGATGATTACTCGTAGATGGTCAACCGAAAAATGAATGAAAACGTAATTCAGTTTCTGTTAAACCAATTAGTGTGAATGCAAAGATAGAACATGCAAAACTCACACAGTAAAAATCCTCCCAAGACAGGAAATGGACATATTTTCAATTTGAGAGAAGAGCACTGACCACAACACCATTCTGAAGTTCCTGGCCAACATTTTCATATCCGCTGATGAAAATCTTATATTTTGAAAAAATGGCCAGTCCAAACCTCCTTTTTGGGGGTGGCATGGATAGGTTGGCAGAGTGGTAATTTCTCAAACGGAAGGTTACAGGTTCAATTCTCATCTCCACATGCCAAGGTGTGCTTGGGTGAGACACTGCACTGAGTGACAGTGTGAATGGGTGAATGTGATTAATGATGTAATTTGGGACTGCACAATCAGTGTAAAGGTGTTTTATAAGTGTTGTCCATGTACCTTCTTTTTAAAATTAATCATGCTACTTTTAATCAAAATAATTTAGTTCCAAGTCTATGTGCTTGCAATTTAAAGTCACTGACCATGATTTCATCCCAGAAATGCCAAGAAGGAAGGCATGTTAGCAAATTTTCTCTTTTCCTTCAATTGTCCAATCACCTCTCTTCTTGACGTAAGTCACCTATTAATTGTGTGTTGTATGATTCCTCACTGGTAGACTTGTAGATACTTTTTCTACCATGATTTTGTCTTTATTGATAAGGCATTAACTGTAACAAGCTCAGTATCCTCTCGTGAGTTGACTAACAAAAATAAACCCCAAAAGAAGCACGTCTTTGATTTGCCCTGTAAGGTGTTCCAAAACTAACTGCTTAATGTGAGCTTTTCCTGCAACCAGTAATGTTGTTTTTTTTTGTTTGTTTTTTAACCTTGGTGAAGCTGTCGACTGAAATGACATTTTGCCTCATTTGATTCATACACGTTGCACTGAAGCAGTTTTGAGTCAATGTTGGCTGCATTAATTCCATCGCGTGGGCTTTGTCCTCTTGTGTGTATTTTTAGTGTGGCTCTTCTAGTTGTAATTGGTACACTGGGTGGCAACATGCCTGTCTATGGAATAGAAATACTGGCCCTACAAAATGGCCCTGGTGCTGTCAGCTCGACTTTTAAATAACCGTTGTTCCTGTGCTGGGGAGAGGGAGATAGAGGGAGAGAGAAAGAGAGAGAGAGAGAATTCAAATGAGGTCTCCTCCTGCAACTGTGCCAACAAATTGTGAGACAAACATGCAGCACTCAGAGCAGCACACAAGCACGCACATATTTATCAGCAGATTTATTATGCACACACAGACATGAAAGTTCAACAACTGATGAGCTCCAACCCACTCCTCCCTTTTAAATCTCAGAAATTGATCTGAGCCATGTACCTGTCTTAAAGAGGATTTAGTCTGGGACAACCACACAACCAGTCTGTTATACTGAACACACACACACACACACACAACTTGTCGATGTATTCTCCTCATCCGCATTCATCCATAATGCATGCAATCCCTGTCTGCTTATTGTAAGAGAAAGTCTGTACGACCTGTGCCGGCTTGACAGAAACATGCAGCATAACAAGGAGAAAAGGTAGCACTTGTCCTAAACGAGGGCTGGCTATCTCTCTCCCACATGTTCACAGGCGCACACACACACACACACACACACACACACACACACACACACACACACACACACACACACACACACACACACACACACACACACACACACACACACACACACACACACACACACACACACACACACACACCTTTAAGTCACAGCTGCCCCTGGAGCGCTCACCTGTCTCCCTCTGTACTTTCCCGGTGGATCCAATCAACAGCAGAACTCTAGAAGACAGATTATGGCCTTAAGCACCTCTCAATAAGAAGACGGGGAAAGTAAAGGGGATGGAGAGAGCAGCTGGGAGTGAGGGGTATGCTGAAGCACAAAATGAGCAAATATGGGAGGATGTGGAGGAGGTTGAAAATGGGAGGTTATGTTCAGGGAGAAGACAGCGACCAGCCAAGAAAGACATGTGAATTGATTGGAAAAATGTTTATAAATTGACATTAAGAGATGGAAGAAAGGAGTTGGGAAATAAGGTAAAACTACCACAGGTGCTGGAGCACCTTGGGGAGATGCCTAGCAATTACCAGAGGGGTGAGGGTTAGTGAACAAGGTGACCTTTGGGTTGTCAAAATCAGGAAGAAAACTGTATTAAAACATGTTTTAAGTATCTAGATTTGGCCTAACTGTTCTATATTGGTGAGTGTCTTCACCAGTGTTTGGCTTGATTGTGATCTGTCAAATCACAGAGAGGGGGTTAGCACCCTTTCTGACAGGGGTGAAGCTGTTTCTTGCACCGCAGCACTTTGAAACAGTGTCTTCATCACTTCTCAGCTGTATAAATGTAAATTTGAGTCTGCATTTCGTCTTTTAGATAACTGGAGCACATGATGCCCATTCTAGACTCCCTCCACTGGCTGCCTCTGGTCTTTAGAGTTCCTCTTAAGGAAAAGACTAATTTGAAGGTTCCCAACTTATTGAACAACTCACCTCCGCACATTGCACTGGCTTCTTCACTGTCTATTTGTAAAATCCAAGCTGTCCATATCCACTCCACAAATAATACAAAACGTGTAACAGTTATGGGTTTTTCTAAAGATGGCTGGTAAAAAACCTCCTGTCCCCTGTGATTTCTACCTGTGGCTGACAGCTTTGGGTATGAACAATGTTAGTCACTTGATATCATGTGGTGACTATGTGTTGTTTACAGGAACCAAGTTGTGCTGGGACTTATTGAACTGTAAATTTCTTGGTTTAAGTCCTTAAAAAAAATATAAATCATTTGTGATTGAGTCACTCCTTTTGCATCGAGCCAATTAAGGAGGAACGGTATAAGTCACTTTGCACAATCAGTCTTTATTTGCAGATGCAATTTGTCTTTTTGTGATAATTGATGGATGTGACACTGTCACTTTCATTTCATGTGAAAATGGAGAAGGAACAACTTCTTAAAAAAACGAATCACACAGTCGAGCCTAAACATGGTGTCTGTTACTTTTTTTTCTCACATTGTCCAATGTGACGCACCTTTTTGATAGACTAGCGCATCTTGGCTAAGCTTTAATGTGGATGCAGATGTGAGAGAAAAACAATTGTGTTCACAGATTCACTCCAAGTTGAAATAATAAAACGTCTAGGTCACTTTAAGGTTTTTTTCTTAATTCAGAAAACCTTGCTAACATGTCCTTTTAATGAGCAGAGACAAGTTGTGTTTAATCAATGCCAGCTGAAGAACTTTAATCTTAGTCTAAATTTATACCTAACAGTTGAGGGTCTTGCTTCTCTGACATTTAAAGACCAAAGAATTAATTCAGAAGAAAATTTTTTTTTTGTCAGAATAATGGATAATGAGAATAATTATCTTCTGCTATAATGAGATTCCCTGTCATAAAATTAAATATCGGATGTCTTGGTGACTGATCGACTGACACTGTCAACTGTTTCTCAGTCACCGCAGACCGAGTGGAAATGGAAGGTAAATGTTAGCAGATATGTGTGTGTGTGTGTGTGTGTGTGTGTGTGTGTGTGTGCGTGTGTGTGTGTGTGTGTGTGTGTGTGTGTGTGTGTGTCCACTGCAGAAGTGAGAGTGAGTGAATGTAGATTTCTTGACATTTCAGTTACACTGACATTAAACCTGGCCTGACATTTAAATTTCTCATTGATTTTTTGCAGACTGCTCCCCTGTTGCTCGACAATAGAGACTGATCACCCACCTCAGGGTGTGCAGTGGCTTTTCAGCGCCTCAGAGTCCTTTTCTATTCTTCAGGAGAGCCACTTCAGCTCTGTGAGTGTCCTCGTGTGAGTGATTTTACATTTGTCTCCGTGTCAGTGTACTTTAGCATCTTACATTGTGCTCAGCAGTGTGATTTCAAGGAGTGTTAATGGAGAAGATATCAACGATGAGGCACCGGTGTGTCAGTCTTACATGGACAAAAGTGACAAAAAGAAAGTTAACTGATAATCTATATTAAATAGAAAGTTACTGCTATTCTTAATTTGTTCATGGTTATGCAACAGTGAAAGCACTAGCATATAGCTTGGTGAAATTGTGTCGGTAAAATATACAACGCTCTTTTAGCTCTTTCGGCTAACTGTGAACATACCTAATGGAAATACAGTTGGATATCCAAGGTAATGGGGAATTTGGTGTAAGTACCAGCAGGTGGAGCAAATTTGTGCAAAGAGCTGCAGCCTCAGTAAAACAGAATAAATTATGAGGAATTGGGGAAAAAAATAGATGCATTGTCCGGATGCAGTTGGGCATATTTCACATTTTACATTATTTTGTTAGTAAAAAGACAAAAATAACTTGTACCTGGTTCTTTTAAAACACTCCCCACAATTCCTTACACTTGTATAGCTTCACCCAAAACCCTTAGCATCAATGGGAAATAATACTGTATTTCACATATAGTATTTAATCTTAAATTATTCTGCCAAAATTTAAAAAAAAATGTTTTCACCAGTCGTATCTCTTTGCACTAACACAAATGGAACTCTTTAATATTGTCTCATTGAGGTCAAACCAGGTTTTATGTATCCATGAATTAAAATGCAGTAAATCCTTTTCTATCGAGGGATGCTCGGGTTAAAAAAAGAAAAGGTCAATATTTGCTCATCAGGCATGTGTGGGGTGAGGACAGTGTCCATTGGTTTTGAGCTGAACAGTTTTAAATGAAGCAGAACGTGAGCTGAATGTATCGCCATTAAAAAGTGTGGTGTATCAGTGATGCAAGGAGAAAGACAGCCAGAGGTAAAGCGGGATATTTAGTGTTGACATATAGAGCGTCAAGCTCCATGCGCCACTCCAGGAACACCCAACACTTGTGGTTAATAAAGGCAATTGCTGCCACAGTGCGTTGAGCTGGCTATTAACTTTGTAGTTGTTAAACGACCTGAAGCCATACACTCCAGACATTGGCATGGATCATTGTTTAATGAAAATTAAAAAAAATTGAACAGTGAGGCATTGCCTACCCATCATGCCCTGGTGGTGAGTGGGTTCAAACAGATGGGGGACTGCACACTGGAACTAAGCTGCGACGGTGGAGGTAATGAGTGTTTAAATGTGTGTAACTTATTAATCTATGTGGATTTCTAGGAGCAGAAACGACATAGGAAATGGACTGGCTTATGTTTTGTTAATCACCCATTTTATAGACCTGTATTATAAGATGTAATTGGATAGCTATTAAAAAGTAGATTAAAAGTTACACAAAAACCAGACGCATCTCCTGGCACCGAACCAATCTTCCCATAAAGCAACGTCAACTTTCTTTTATGCGTTGGGCTTCTTATTGCGGTTCATTTGAAAGCTTTGTAGGTCTCTGTGGCAGAGAGGCGATTAAGCCCCTGATAGGAATCAGGTGTGCTGCCCCTCCTCTGCCTATAAAGGAGGAGCTGCCCGGACACACAATGTGACAGGTGGGAGTTTACTTGCAGACATACAGAAGAGCCTGAAAGAGGCAGCAGTATCGAAGAGAGCGTGTGTGTTTTGGTTTTGTTTTAATTCAATAAATCATGGTTAACTGGAACTCTAACTCCGTGCCTCTGTGAGTGAACCCGGCAGCCGTGTACACAACTGCCACGGTCTTCCACAGTGTTTTGGAAGTCACTTGCAATTATTAACTAGTTGGTCAACCTTCATCAGCTACTGCACTTAAAATGTGATGTATTTTGTCAGGAAAGTAGTCCTCTTGTTTCTTTGTCTCCTTGGGTCAGATGTGTCCTAACATCGTGCTCAATAATGAGCTGTATTATTTTGAATGCTGCTGTGAAACATTTGGAGCCGAGTCGTATTGGTTACTTTAACGACTGAATCATTCAATAAGTTCAGCTGGTTCATAAATTCCCTTGTCGACCCTTTTGAAGGAATGATGGTAATACAGGTGAACTACCACTGTGTAGTCAGCAGTATAAAGCTCAGCCGGTGTTTATGTAAAATATCATTGATCTTGCAGATAAAGGCTAATGCTAATAATACATCCTGTCAGGAGTAATAAGTGAGTTTAGGATCAACAGCGTGTTATACATATCAGTGTATTACTCTTTTTTTTTTGTAAATCCTCTTTGGAAATAATGAATTAATTTGCAAAAGAAAATGCCTGGTATCATAATCAAGAAAAACCACACTTATTGGCCTGCTACTGTAATGCCCTCAGTTAAAGCCCCCTATCTCCGTCTCCCTCAGTGTGTCTGTGCTCTGATTGCAGGAGTGAAATTTGCTGTGCAGGTGTCTGGCAGCAGCTGACAATCTCTCATTACCTGCTCTCCAAATACCAGGCTCCTGTTCCACCACCTCATCAGATCATAGACTCATTTGTGCAGCCGGTCTTTTAGACGCTTGGCATGTTTGAAAAATATGTTTAATCAATTTCCCGTTTGCCTGACTCCCTCCTTAAATCAACAACATACTAAATCTGCTTTTGTGGCTCCTTTTCACCCTGAAGCCTGATAAGTCCCACTGGATTTATCATTTCCCATTTGCCTCGCCCCAGTTATTGTTCACATCCTTACGTCGTTTGTGAACTTATATTATTTGTATTTGAAAATAATGTTCAGGTTTGGAGTTCTTGTCTGCCTAAGTGCTCACCTCACCCAATGACAGGTAATCTGCCAAAAAGCTGCAAACACTCACTTGAAAAAATTTGGAAACGTACTACGGCTGGATATTTACACTCGAAAGAAATCCAAAACTTGGCTCACCATTCATTTTTGTGCACTTGCATTAGAACAATAATATTTAGATATGCAACGCTATGATTTCTAGCATCTAACAAACTCAGATAATCCTGAAACACAATATTATCGAATGGTTTGTGTGCCGGAGGAAGAGCAACCTTCCCAGAGCTTGAATCACATTACATTCCCATGCTGCACATGCTTTGTGTCACAGCAAGCAGTACTTCATATTTTTGTAAATCACAGTTGGGTTTCAAAAGAATAAAAAAACTGAACTTTTCTCCTGCTGAATAGGTGCTTTTAATTTTAAATATTTGGTAACTCTTTATACATAGTCTGAACTATTACACTAAACTTTTTTTTTTTTTAAGTTTAGTCTGTTTTACAGTACATGTAGTTACAAATACATGTAGTTTTGTAAATAAGTGTCGCAATAAATAATTAATTGTAACTTAAACTTATTTCATAATGATTTCTTATTTAAAATGTGAAAAAAACCATAATGTTTACAAAAAACAACATTTCTGACCCACAAGAGTCTCGACTTTAAACCAACATAAAGACTACCTCAGTCCTCAATGTTTTAAATGTTTCCAAGTATTCAAGAAAGATTTATTTAAACCGGTGTACAAGAAAACAAACAACAATGAAACACATTATACAATAATATACCCCCTTGTCCTTATAAATGCCCCTTTTTCCTGTCACACAAGTTAAAATACGGACTCATGCAGCATCACATCGTGGTCCATCTGAGCTTATTGAGTGGCTTATCATGCTGGCTTTTGCGGATGATTCATACCTTATGGACACAAAAAGAAAGTTGAAGAAAGCAGCCAGTTGCGGCTAATTGCTATCTGTTTCATTGGCGGTGAGGGATCGCTCAATATGCAGCCAACAAACAAATGACTCACATGTCCTTATGTGTCTCTAGAAACTGGAAGGAAGAAGAGACACAAAAGGACAGCAGCACCAACAATAGCACCCAGTAGAAGTAATGCAGAAAACTTTGAAGAGAACAAATGTTGACTGTGAATGCTGCAGGTGGAATGCGGACTGTTTGGTTCAGTTTTACTTATATTGTGCCAATTACAAAACCGTCATAGCACTTGGCAATTTTGGGTGGAAACCAGACAAGAGGAACCAAACTCGTATACACCCAATTCGACAGCCAGAGGTCCTGCAGGGAAGTGGTAGCATTTGAATATATGGGAGAGGTAAGAGCTGTTGGACTGTGCTATGCCCCCTGAGAACATGTTCATTTTTCTTTCAATATATTACAAGAGGTTAATGAAGAAAAACCAATATGTCAGGTTTCGTTATTATATATAATAATGCTGGAACACAATGAAGTGAACCATTTAATTGCCTCAGTGCTTAAAACACACCGTCTTAAATCATGTCCCAGCATTGTTCTCACTGGCACCTGTTGTCAGTGGTTTGAGATTGAACTGCTGCAGGGTTGGGTTTTTTTCTCCTTCATGGACATGTGAGTGGACACAGTAGAAATCTGTTTCTGGGACAGAGCACTCAGTCATTTTTAATGGTGGTATTGCCTTGCAGCCAGGGGCCCCCTCCTCCTATGGCAGCTCCATGGTGGCATCCTTGAAGGATGGCAGCACACTGAAGTGCTCACCTGTATTCTTATAATCCCCCTCAGTGGGGCTGGAGGTTTCTTTGGTCCCACCCTGGGCTCAGCAAGTTTTTTGGTTTTTTTTTTTTAATTATTATTAAAATCTCTATCTGTGGAAGGAATGTCTCTAATGAAATAGTTTGTATTTCATTTAGGGATTGCATTGGGCCGTGCAGCAACAGCTCCCAGTGAACTGTGTCCCTGAAGTGATGCTCCTCTGAGTAAAAAACATCTTTTTCTGGGCTTCATAACTTTTTGCAAACATTTACACTATTAAAAGACAACTTTTTTTCTTCCATTTAATGTTGACGAAACAGCAGGCATGCATTCATGCTGAATGCAGGGTGACGCTGGAGGCCAATTAAAATGTTGAATGTTACATCTCCCTCATTCTTTTTTTTTTTTTTTTTCAGCTTTTGGGAGTCGTAGTTTATTGACATCAGGATGTTGTATTGACAGTGAATCAGCAGTCAGGTGGGAGCTCCGGTTCGTCCAGCCGCTCGCCGATGGGCGTGCTGAACTGAGCTGACTTGTTGAACAGGGCCTTGGGGGTCGGCGCGGCGCTCACACCCTGAATCCGCCGGTAATTTTCACTCCAGAATGTCACCGCCTGCTCGCTTTTGTAGTCGTCACCGTGCTCTTTGGTGGACTGGAGTGGAGGTGGCAGGAATCCTTGGGCGCTGAAATCCCTCTGGGTGGTGGAGCTGTAGTCAGTTGGGTCGACCGGCTGGTCCATTACAGCCTTCTTCTCCTCCCTGATCATCTGCGCGATGTGTTTTTCCAAAAGCTCGCGTCGGACGCCTTTCGTTCTCACTCCGGGACTCATCGGAGGAGCGTAGGCAGTTTGCAGGGTTCAAACACTATCATTATTCTATCACGCACGCACGCACACGCACGCACGCACGCACGCACGCACGCACGCACGCACGCACGCACGCACGCACGCACGCACGCACGCACGCACGCACGCACGCACACACACACACACACACACACACACACACACACACACACACACACACACACATCTTCATTTCTTTCAGGTGGAACATAATTAGAGTGTACATTAAGCACAAAATGCCTGAGCTTCCTCTATTTTATTTTGGTACCAAAAGTAAACACTGTCGTCTCTTTCCTTTGTATACATCAGCTCGCAGCATCATTCCCGCTTACAATCTAAGGAGAGAGATCAGCAGTCACCTGGCCAAAGCAGCCCAGTCGGCCCCTGGCTGCAAATGAATCGCATTTTTTAGTAGTTGTGCTGATAATAAGCATGTCCCCAGCTGTGATGTTTGCAGGACAACAGCCCACTGCAGCTGTAAGACACAAATTTGATCAGACATTATCACAAGAAAATAGCATGCGATGATGTAAACAAGTACAGAGGTGGAGAGCGAGGCCCCAGGAAACCCACACAGATCTCACTTGCTGATATTTCCATAAAAATTATTTCATGAAGGCTTTGTTTTAAAATCAGCTATAGGTTGTTTGTTTTTGCAGGAGCTGTTTGCAATTTGAGACTCATCTAAAATCCTCCTCTATTATCTACATTTTGCAAAATGCCTGCTTGGATAATTCATGAAATGCAAAGCCAAATGTCTGCATCGGTGCCTGTTTAGACTCACAAGAAATCCAACCATCAGTCTTGATATGGGTTTCAGCAACTCACAAAATTGTCATTACCATGCACACGACTAGACAAAGTATGTCGTTATGAATGATTTATGACAAACACACTACACTACAATCACTTTAGGCTCCCTGAAGTCAAAGCTGAATTATTACTCGAAAAAAAACAAAAAAAACATGCACTCGTATATGCACAGCTGTGGTTAATGTGGTCTCTGCGCATGTGTGATTTTACAGGAGGTGATAATAAGTTCAGCAGGTTGTAACCACACCAATACCCAAGGGATTGTAACCTTCACAATGTAATGCAATCCTTGCTTTGATTAATTTTTTTTCTTTTTTCGACTGCATCCTTCACATGAATAATTCCAAGCTGCTGTGGTTGGTTGCATTAATTTGGCATGAACTTTTTTTTTCTCTTATTCTCTGATCATTATGTGAGCATCTAAATGTTTGCTTGTGATTGTTTATAGTCGTTTGAAGCTGACCTCACCAAATCAGGGCCCTACTGAGAGAAAACGATCGGCCCAATCAATCTTTGTCTCCTTATCTGCAGTAGCTGCAGTCTCTCTCAGGCATTTTCTAATCAATGGGCTCCTTAACTTAAAATCATTTACTGTAGATTTAGCAGTTTTTTTTGTTCCTAAGGAGATGTTACACCTTCGGTTTTTCAACACAACCACAGCAAAACAAACTTGTTTTTCTATATCTGCCTCACTTACTGAGTCACACTATTGAGAAACTCAGGTTTTCCAATATTTACCACTCAGCTTTAAGCATTAGTCAGTTTAACTTTCTTTAAAAACAGACTTTAATTTCAGTGTAATTTGAGGCTTATTGTCTTCAAACTCTTTTTGAGACTCATCTTTTTCTATTCCCCCAACAAATACATCAATCACACCTAATTTTTGTGGTACCTTTCATAGACATTAATTCAATTCAATTCAATTCAACTTTATTGATATGGCACCAAATTCAACATGGCCATTTCTATGTGCTGTTTGAAATTTAAAAAAATTAAAAATATGCAAGTTGACAGTGTTCTACAATGCAATCATCAAGCCCCTTTTCCCTCATTGCTGTAAAAGTAGATGGAGAATGTGGAAAGGCTCCAGCATTTCACTTCTTTGGAAATAGTAAAGCTGTGGCTGCTTTCTGGTTTTCTCCTATTCTCAGAAATCCTACCTCCAAATGATGTTTCTTCTTCTGGTCCTAGCGTTCCATAAATTATAACTTTGGAAGTTGGACGGCTGCATGTATGGATGTATCCTGTAAAGCTGTTCATGTTTGCTCTTTCTGAACACAAACATTAAGAAAAAATTACCCTGCAACAAGATTGCTTTGTGTTGGACCTGCCTTTGAACCCTATTACCTCTTGACATTGATAGCGAATAAAGAAACAACAGGTTTGCCTGTGCAGATGATCCCATACCAAAACAACTGAAATGGTCAGTGTTTATTGTGCTTTTCCTACTAAAAAACAGCTTTGATTCCATACAGTATCGTAAACAGATTTTTAGTAGCAAGCTTCTACTGTAGAAGTGTGAAAGACCTTGCTAGCAGATCTGTCAGATCTGTCAAATGACTGTTTAATTAGCTATTATATCAACCCTAAAGCAAAGAATCAACCACAACTCCACGTGCTGATTTTGATTTTATATGATTATCTTTGAGCTAATTTGTTTGATGTAACCTTTTGTTGAAATCATTAATTTGTTTGCATGAACATAATACATAGCTGAAAAACACACTGCAACACACAGAGGTCCTTTAATGATGTCAGTTTGTGCAAAAAAAATGTGCCATAAGGCTGGTGTCTTCCTGTTACATCATTGTGCTCAATGAATACATAACAAGTGTCAATGTCACGGAGAAACCACCGCCTTTTGTCTTTGTTGATGCCTGAAGCTCATTATCTACAGTATTCGCCTATGACATCAGTAACAACCAAGTAAGGATTGGTACCAGAAAATCCGTATTTAATTGTGATGATCTAACGACTGTAAATTGTTACTTATTTTACACAAGTGAGGTTCTGAACAAGGATTTTAAAATAACATGGTGTTTGATTAGGCATCTTCTAGATTTGTAAACATTGTTGTTGTTTTTTTAAACAATCCATGTAGTTTATTAAATACGGATCACTTTCATATCTTATGTTAGAATGTATTACCTTACTTAAAATACGAAAAGAAATCTACAAATTATCTTTTTTTTTTTTTTTAAACAATTTTACAATTTTTCCTCAGCCAGTTTTCAATGGCTGAATTTATATATAAACTAGAACGGGCACTCGGTAGAATGCACACCTTCGCCACCACCACATTTGTTTGTGGAAACTGCTGGCACCGTTGGATCGTATCGACGCTGACGAGCCTGACAGGTTGCGACATCACTGTGTGAAACGCTGAGCAGGGAGCGTCTCCATGGCAACAGACGCTGATCTCTTTTTGATCTGCTCCTCCATGAGGTGCTTCTCTCTTTCATTGGCAAAGGTAAACGTATAGATGTCCCCAATCCAAAGCTCACATGTCACTTTGGAATTGGTGCTTTGGATTTGAGACCATCTCATGTGGTTAAATGCAGGAAAGGGAATTGGAAGGGTTCAATCAATTCCTTTATTTTTCAAGGCATCAACAAATCCATAGAAGGATGAGGAGATTGTGATGACTTTTGGTTGTTTTTTTTCTTGCTTAAACTAGTTGTTTTCAAAATGTGGGAACATGAAGAAACCCATGTTCAAAGCAAATATTCCTTGGGAGTAGATCACATTTAATTATACAAAATAATTATTGTTATTTACCCCACAAGCCTCTGTTCTCCTGCTGTCAGTGTCTTTCCTGGCATGTTTACCACTTTTTCTTACCTCGAGACATTTTGTTTGTAACTGTCTGAGGTCTTGTGTTTTTCTTTCATGTATGTTCAGGCCACTTCATTTCCACTTTGTGAACGAGCTGCCGCTGCTGTGTGTTTAATACCAGTTCTTACTGGCAGGGCAAGACAGCAGAATAAAAGTTGCACAGACACTAAAATAGGTTGGACTTTGAAATGAAACAATTACCCTTTAAATATGTTTTTTCATCTGTAATGATTCCTTGAATTCAAATCATACAATATGTGGAAGAGGACTGGACAGAGGTGAGTTGTCTCACCTCACAGTTTGCTTATTCATGGTTCATATTTGGGCGCCTGTCCGTGTGGAGTTTGCAATGCAGTATAGAAAATTAATGAATAAGGAGGAAAGATGTGTCTTTTAAGAGTTTCTAATACCTTGATCCATTAAATTGATTTATTTACTTGTCCTCAAGAGCCAGATGGTGATTCACAGTTGTTTTTTCATCTGGGGTCTTTGCAGCTGGTGGATTAATTTCACTGTAATAACTCATCTTTAACAATTTAAGAATTAACTATTCAGATTATTGAATGACACAGCATTTGTTTATAGTTTTTCAAATGTGTTTCCTTCTCCTTTTTAAACCTTTGTTTTGCTCTCTTGCAAAAGGTTTCACCTGGAACATCCTTCCTGACGCAACCAGATGCAGTTTGGATTTAAGAATTGTCGTGTGTTAATGTTATGTTTTCAATATTTAATGGGTACTGCAAAGTGAATTAGCAATGAAAAAAATCAGAATTTGGTGTGTCAAGCCTTTGCCTTCAAAGTAGATTTGTTGTTAAAGGCACCTGAACAGAGAAGCTGAGCACAGACCTCTGTGGATGTAATCTGTTTCTCTCCGGTCTCAACACGGACTTGAACAGAGATCTGATAAGACTGAGACTTGATAAGATCAAGGCGGTGCAGGGGCCACACTACCATAAGGATTCCTTGTCCTTGTTTATGCTGAAGGTAGTTATTCATAAAAGCTAACGGTATGTGTGGGACTGTTTTTCTCCGGGAGCAGAATACATTTGGAAATTTGTCTTCATACTCATTTAATTACACCTGCCAAAACATGTACAATTGTACAGTACACCTGTTGAAGTCAGAGGTCGTGATGAAACCAGATGAAGTCTCACTATTTCAACTCTAAATCAAACATGAAGATCAGACAGAAAAAAAAACAAGAACCAAGAAACTGACATCATCCTCACTGCAGTTAAGCCTTTCTCTGCTCTCTATTTCTGTACTCTGAGAGCAGATGCATGGGCAAAACTCATAGGAAACAAACCCAGACACAGTCTTGGAGACAGATTATGTTTATATGAGTCATTTCCAGTCGTTTCCTTTGCCAAACTGCGGAACACAATTGACTCACTTGTGTTCTACTTGTTGGACTTTTCCCTCCATCCTTCACTCTGGCTGAGCTCTGTCGCACCACCACTCCTACTCTGTTCCTCAAATCCTCTCTTTTATTCCACTATGTGTCCTTCGCTCTTACCCCCCCACTGGTGGGTTTTTCTGTCAGCTACTACCTGCTGCTCCACCATCGCTCTGTACGTGTGTGTGACTGTATTGAACGGCTGACATTTCTAAAGTTGACAAATGTCCTGCTGAAATAACATGGAATCGTTGGGCCCTTTCTCCCACGTGGACACATTTATTCGCTGTAACACGTTTGCTTTACCTCTAACAGAACAACCTCTGCACACAAAAGACAGCACCACCAAAGTCTCCCTTACGTTTCAGGAAACAAAGTGCAAATGCTGGGTCTTTGGTTGGAACAGTCATTTTCTCTGTGGTTACTCTGGACCGAGGGGAGAAATGAGTTGATGAAGGTGGAAGTGCAGTATTCATCTGTATGAGTTCACTTGTGAAATGGGCAGAGATAGAGAGAGAACTGAATTTAATTGCATTGTCAAAATGATCTACCATATGAAACAGACAAAATGGTGTATACAGTATTGATTTATATATAATAAAATGACACTTTCTGGAATTTTGGATTATGCTTTGGATAAATTGGCATAAAAGAATGAATGAATGAGAGAAAATTACACACTTAAATAAATACTCATTAAAGTACAAGCAGTGAAAATAAAGTTAATTACAAGATTGAATTATTGGAACTGACTTCCGCTGCCAATATTAGTTGTTAATGAAGATAAGACATTTATGAATAACAAAGACAATAGAGGACTGGGAACATAAAAAGAGAGAAGAGATTAAAGAAACAACCAAAGCAAAACAGGAATGACATGAATTAAAACAGTTTAAAACGAGTTTAAAATTTCTGTCTAAAGTGTGTATGGTTTCCCTTGTAGTGTGTATCATTGTCTCCATTTCATTTTGTGTTTTTCACGATGTATGCCGAACAACACATTTTATTTAATTACTTCCTGCGTTTCACATGTATTCTTCCCCCCAAATGTCCTGTACATTGCAAGGCATGTTGTATGATGTCAACTACGTGAGGAAAGCTCCCCAACTACCATCAGTATCACCAACCAGAACAAATAGCAGGGAGACTCGCTCAGAATAGCAATGGACAATTAATAAAGGAGACATTTCTACTTGTAATATGGAGATTTTTATTGTTTTTAACAGGCAGCTAAGACACATTTAGAAAGTTGCAGTATCTTTTCAACTCCAGCAAGTTACATAATCAAGAATGAATGTTTTTATTTGTTAAAGGAATCTGTATACTTATACTTTGAATATGTAATCATCTTGACTCTTAAGGAATTCAGTAGATAAATGTATAGATCACGAAATCCAAATTTAAAATATCACTTTCTTCCACTGATCACTAGAGGGCGCTCCAGATATACGGTTTACATGCGCTACTCTTTTATAAAAAACAGTGTCCTGCATGTTACACCTGGTAGATTCATCTATTTTGTTTCGTTATTATAATGAGTTTCAGTGAGAGTGGACAGAGTCGATGGAGTTCCAGTCGGTGAGTGCATGCTTCACCTTGTTATTATAGCAAAGTCACATATTTAAATTTATAGCAGTATTATTGTCATCAGACCGTAGATCTATGACTTTTAGGCACTTCGTTCTCTTCATTTGTGTTTATTTGTATTTGCAGGTTTCCTATTGTTGCTCTGGACGTTTGATGGCAGAAAATAGGATTATATTATTTGATGGATTTAGTGCTAGGTGGCTAAATCTGAGAAGTCACACGTGGTAGAAAAAGTGAAATAAAATTTGAGTAATGCTGATACTTTTTATGCCAGAAATTCAAGTGAGAGTCAGTCAAATTGTATTTATTTTACATTAGTGGCATCACTCATGGTCTGTTTACCACTTGTCACTGACACTGGAGTATTGCAAATTATCCACTTATTCCATCATCTTTTATGTCTTAACGCTTTATTATTAGTTGTCACAAACCTGTCCCAGTGAAGATGGGCGAAGGTTGTTACGTTTTAAACAAATTGCACGTCCAAATGACTAAAACTGATATCTTCCACACAAGCTTACAGGTCAAGTATTGTCGTCACCACTCTAACTTCTAATCACGAAAACCTCAGAGACCAAAGAAACCAGCTTGATTAACTTGATGAAACCCATACATTTTCAGTGAAAATATCCTTTTAGGAAGACATGCGACAGACTTGTTTTACTTGCTGTGAGGCAGCAGGGATACAACTACACAGCTTATTGCCTCAAAACAATGCTAATTGTCAATTGAGTTTCGTAAAATGTACTGGTATCAATAATTTAAATACTGAAATAGTTAGTTAGTGGTGTTGTAATAACCGTCAAAACTCTTAAAATCCACCATTTTCAAACCTGCTACTTCTTAATGCATTTAGTTCACAACATCTGTGTGAAGCAACATGTTATTACAGTAATTGTCATATTTTGGTAACGAAGGGTTTGAATTTGTCTGATTTGAACTGTGATTTGGTTATCTCAGACTTTTTTGATCAAATATTTATGCCAGTTCATTTTAGATTTGATGTTTAGTCTATTCAAACCAAAAGTTAATTTGTGATTTGTGCTCCAAAACTCTTAAACCAGAATATTTATGCACGAGGCACCCACAAACCTCAGAGAAACACAGTCCACAGACTGTAGAGTGGAGTGGTCTGAAGAAAGATTGACATCTAGTGGTGACAAACTGTACAAGCTGCCCTGTTGATACAGTCATAAGAGCTCGAAGTGTTAAATCCAAATTTTATGAAGTTCACTTTATTTTTAAGTCGGTTGTTTCAGGGCTTTAGGCGTTATGAGATGTGATGAAACAGCTGCGGACACAAGATCCAGCAGATAGGGCTGTTTTTGTGACGCCAACAGGGTGACTGCATCGTCTCACTAAGTATTTCATTCCCTTCATTATTCGAGCAGCTGAAGTTTTCTAAAAAGACCTCGACTTTGACATTTAAATATTATTGTTTGACTTTACAGTAACATATATTCTCAAATCCCTGACCTGACCTTAAACATGGAGTACATCATTGCCTGCCATAAACTAAATCCAATTATTCACACTCCCTGCCATGTATAAAGAGCTCTCTGTTTTCTGCCTGATGGTGAATAATTCTCCAATCGCGCTCTTGGCCACACTGTTGGATTTCGGTCTCAACTCGTTAGCATGTTTGGCCCAAGAACCAGGATTTACAAATCCTCCTTGCACCGTACTGGCTCGTGAGCCAAGGCGACGACGTCACCCAGAATACCCAGTGGTGGCCATTACTCAAAACTATTCATACAACATAGACGCGGAGCAGAATGGGAAAACTATTTCAACATAGCTGAGAGGGAACAGCTGCAGTGTTCTGCTGTTGGATGATGACAGATTTCTCTCTTCCCTTTTCCTTGATCCCAGTGTTTTTGCTCCCTTCGTTCTTCTTGTTGCATTTGTGTCAATATACTCTCATGTCTTGATCAATTGTTATGTTTTACCTTAAGGTTCTGACCTCCACTGTGCTCTCACCGCCTCTCGCTCAATCTGTTCGCATCAACTTTATAGGTGCATACGCACCACTAAGCAGACAAACCTCCACTTGCAGTAGTGTGTGCAACACAATGACACACAGGGGAGCCCTGCAGTCTCATGGAAAAACAATGAGTCTTAAGAAGGTGCTTTCACGGTTATGCTGTTTGTTAACACAGTTGAACAAAGAGTGTTTGTCTTTCAGTGTGCACAGTTGAGTTTTTTTTATGTCCAAATGACACCAGAGCAGCATAGAACCAGAGCTTATGCTGTAAACATGTCCTTTGCCCTGGAATGTGTTAAACGCTAATCATATTCTCAGTCTTTGGAAAGTAAAACAAACATCCTGATCTCGGTTGTTATTGAAGGATAGAACCAAGGATGTAAACAGCAGAAGATACTTTCGTCTTCAGTACTGCCTTATCCAATTCAGAGTTGTGAGAGCTGCGTTTAATCCCAGCTGACGATGGGCAAAGTAAAAGGTAACCATGTATGGAGAGGTTTTCCGCTCCATCATAGAGCAAACACAATCATGGATGCTAATGGAACTTAACCTCACGTACAGGGAAAACATGCAAACTCTGCACAAAACTCTGTTGAACACATTGTTTGCACTAAAAATGGTTGCACTAAAACATTGTGAAACTATGAGGTTCGTTGTCAAGTGAAACATTTTTTCCCACGACTTGTTTCTAAGTATGACTGATTTCCTATTGGATTTGAAAAAGCACAGAAGCAAGGAAAAAGCTGTGTCTGGACAGAGAAACCTGGAAACTAAATTCTTTGGGGCATTTGTTGGATAAGAATTGATTGCTTTATGCTGTTTAAAGTAAATGCACAGATAAGCAAAACCTACCTTTCAAGGTGTACATTTGACTGCATTTACCTCCCGTTTCTTTCTGTCTGCAAGCAGGCTTGTCTTTTTTTTTGGGGGGGGGGGGGCGCATGCACTTTTTTCTGCATGTGTCTGTGTGTTTTAGTTGGAGCCACATCTGGAAACAATAGAGTAGTGAATGCTGTCACTTTTCCTTTACCTCAGGCTTTTGAGTGTGTTCTAAAACAAACACTCAATTCACTCACGGTAAATTACAGGAAGGCAATCTGAGCTGCAGACTTAAGATATTTGGACTCTGTCGCTCCTTCGCTTGCTTACACGTGCACAGACACACAAACATGCCCAGAATTAATGAGGTTCTCCAGATGCAATACCTCTGCCACTGGCCAATAACTATTGTTTGTGTTTGTATCAAGTAAAAATGACAACTAAATTTGAGGTGAGAGTCTGTATACTTCTGCTCCTTTGTGTCTGTCCTGGCAAATTATGACGAGCGGTCAGTGTTGCACTTCGCCAAGCTGTAATTACACTTCAGTTTGGATTGGATTCATTCTTTTTCGTGTCGGTCCAAAACCTTTGAGCATGACACATTTGTGGTCTGATGTGTGAAGACTTAAATACTGCAACCCACAACATTTTCAGGTTTTTACAAGATTTCACTGTGGTTTTATGGTGAATGTTACATTTGGGTAATGGTCAGCATTTAGTTAGTTGTGATGGATAATAGGTAAGGTAAGGCATTTTTTTAATCAGCGGGCCTGCAAAATGTATGGCCTCGTTCTTCAATACTGCTAGGGACCTAAAACTGACTGACTAGCCACCCATGAGGACTTATGGATTTAATTTAGATCCCCATTCGGGAAAATCACTCAAAATTGATCATGTTTTATAATCAGACCAAGACAAGAAATTTATTCTGGGTTTAGAGTCTGCAGGAAAGGAATTCAAGTCAATCTGTTGTCCACATAAGTCATAAAAGCATAATGTGTGTGTGTGTGTGTGTGTGTGTGTGTGTGTGTGTGTGTGTGTGTGTGTGTGTGTGTGTGTGTGTGTGTGTGTGTGTGTGTGTGTGTGTGTGTGTGTGTGTGTGTGTGTGTGTGTGTTTCCCTGCTGAGGTTGAGGCTCCAGTAACATTTACACAGAGTAATCATTGTGTTTCCACTGTGGATTTAGTACAAACCCAGTGGAAACACCACATCTCGTGTTTAAAAGCATATATGTTAACAAGAGGTATTGAGGAGATCAGAGGAGATTTGTGAAGCTTTTGGGTTTAGTTGTTAAGAAATAATTAGTACAGAATTTATTTTACCAGACAAGAAGTGGCGGTATTGTTCAAGACCCCAAATGAAGGCACTGATAAAGATGTATCAAAGTTTTATGAAATTAAACCAAGACACAAATCCTCTCTAGTTCACGGATGTTAATTGGAGCTCTTATTAGATTTTAAATGTCACTTTGGACAGATGTGTATAAAAATCAAAATCTGTTGCTTTGAAGTTGATATAAATATGGGAAATGTGTTTTGTCGATAATTTTGATTGACAATCAAAGAAGAAAATGATCAGCTTCAGATTTAATTCAATAGTCACACTTGTACATATCAATGAATGACCAGATGTATAAACAAGTCGACATATTGGAAACCAAAAAGTTTTTTTATTCATCTTCTTCTGATACAAAAGTGTTTTTTTAAATAACAAGTTTTAAAACTTGTGTCACTTTTTACAAGGATAAATTAGCAATTTCTTTATAATACATTGAGAACAATGAGTTTTCTACACAAGGCTGCAGTCTAGACTTTAAAGGTTGCAATCAAAGTATGTGAACTGACCCCAGCTATGATTCCCATCTGGATTAAAAAAAAGAAAATTACAAATCTGCATCAGCGGTGGTTGTCAGTCTTCATCGACTGTCACTCACTCACACACACACACACACACACACACACACACACACACACACACACACACACACACACACACACACACACACACACACACACACACACACACACACACACACACACACACACACACACACACACACACACACACACACACACACACACACACACACACACACAATGTTTCAAGGCACATTCTGTGATTGTTTGGAAAAGTTACCTGAAGCTCAGTGTGGTCATGAGAGGAGGCAGCCAAAACATTAAGACAGTTTAAGAGGGAAAACTGCATTAGCTCAGAGGGGAGGTGGTCAGAGGTTAATTCAATTCACTTTAAGTGAATGTGATGTTTATTTGCCTTTGGGAAAAGTGTGCCAAGGTATGCTGGTCTCTTTTTTTTTTTTTAAGTTCTAAGTTTCACTAGAACCACCAAACTTATCTGTGGATGAAAACAGGATTTACAATTAACAAATTTCAGAGGAAAAACAGACAGCTGCCAGTACATTTCTAACAACGAAGCTGCGTGAGGCACTACCTGGTTAGAGATGACACAAAAGAAAACAAATTTGAACCAGAACATGAATTAAACTACTCAAATACAGGTGGCGTGTTGAGGGACACGGCACCCGTTTTATACACACAAAAACTCACTGAGAGACCAGAGCTTTGTTAAGATTGTCAGGCAAACGTACGATACACAGGAGAAGTTTCAGAGTTGGGATAGTTATATGTGTTGTTATGGTTATTAGGAGAATGGCAACCATTAAAAACCAATGCACGAGACAATAAGCCATGTGTCTATCCTTCATCAGATTGTGAAATATATATATATTTTAAAAAAAACCCTCTTCCAAGGAGGGCTTGATTGTCTGGGAAATGAGCCTTCATGCATCAGACATGGCTAACGAGACACAAGCTGGCAGGGGGGGGGGCAATGAGATCATCAGACAGACATGTTAACTAATGGTGCCAAATTCACTGTGCTGCTTCAGTGAAAGAGAGGGGGAAAAAATGACAGGTCTAGATAGCGATCGCAATGTGGACATGGGAATATTACATTTGTAGAAACCAACCCATGTATGCATGCACAGACCTGCACTACAGTTTGGATGAATGTGACACTGACCCCAACCGAGGAGAGAACGGCTGTGTCCATCTAGTTCTGTAGCATGAATGGCATGACTCAACATCATGGCCTCATTCCAGGATTATGGTGTGTTGCACTTGGGAACTCGTAAAAGTTACCAGCTGGGAAAGTCTTGTTTCACAGTTGGGAGCGTTCACATGATAAGGAGAAATGGCCAACAAGGAATGCACCATGAAAATGTGCAGATAAATGACAAAGAAATGTTATTTTCTGTATGTCAACACTTGGATCATGTGATGATGCTTGTAAGATCAGTATTATTGATAAAGGTCACTTTACGAAGGTTTTTTTTTTGGTAGCTAGCTACATTGACTGGCTGTCTTAACTTGAACTGTGAATTTATCATTGAGTGATAAACTACCGGTAATGATGCTCTGAGAAGCGTTCCACTATATATTCCCTCATGAAATCATTCTGTTTACTACTTTCCGGTTATGTAGGAATGCGGCTAAGAATTGCAAAAACTAAAGGGAATTTTATATAGAAAAAGTCATCCTACATTCATAAGCGCTAACTTGTGTTTGAACGGTTTGTTTTAAAGGCGACGAGTGATCACGTTCTCATTATTTTTTGTAAAATCCTCACATTGCTATTGGTACTGAATAGGTCTGACAATCCTTTGTAACTGCATGATGATTTTGGCATGATTGTCTAATAACCTCTTAATTCTTTAACCTGCCCCGGGATCGTCTGTTTGGAAAAGAGCGGAGGGAGTAATTAAATTTCCTGGATTTCACGGTAACTCAAGAGCATATACAGTACATGGTTTCCAGGAAGGCTGCACACATCATTAGACGTTAGCAGAGCTTCTCATTGACTGCTGAAGAAAAACACAGAGGCGTACCTTTCCCAGATGCCTCAGCGCATCCAAATTTATGAGGCAGTAAAAGGCACAGCTGGCACTCCCAAGATTTTGTCTTATGAAGTTATTTTTCTGTGGCGCTCATGATATGTCACCTATCTCATCTACTGTGTGGATGCAAATGTGCTGTATTGTGATTTCCTATCAGCCCCACGACTGCTGTCCAAACACTTCACATCTTACATAATAATAGTGCATCATTGCAGCTTTGTGCTGGTTTTCCTAAAAATATGGGGCCTTTAACATGACCCACAACATTTTTGTTGTTGTTGTATTTTGTTATTCACAAAAAAGGCATGTTTGCAAAGAACTCGCAATCGTATGGCAATATTTCAGACTTTCACATTAGAAAAATGTCAAATTCAATGCGGAAGGGGATTTTAAATCATTAATTGGTTTCAGGGACACTTCTGCCTACATCTTTAAAATCTCCAGTGTAAAATGTTTTGAAGAATCTTCAAAAAGGCCGTTAAAAGACAGCGGCACGTGCTGCTGTATCCCAGAGTCAGTCTCTTCTGCGGGAAGCTCTGGAGGAAAGAGAGACAGAGAGGTAGACATGGTGCTATACAAATTCTAGGCGTGTCCCCGTCTGCATGTTGGCACTTCTCTTCTGCCTTTTCCGTCTCTCTTTTTCCTTATTCTCATCACTTTCGCCACCTCTCTGAGCAAAACAAGTTGAACGGAGGTAGAGAGGCTAAAGCCACTGCTCATGCGTGACTCAGTCCTCCTTTTCTTCTCGAAGCAGTTTCGACTGTACAGGAGCACGTGTGATACCTTCACATCCAGTGGCTTTTGTTTTTTGCTTTTTTTTTTTTTTTTAAGAGAAGAGTCCTGCAACATTCCTGTATCACATTTTTCCTCTCTCTTGCATCTCCTGAAACGTCGACCTCTCCGTCCTTCATTTTGAAAGGTGAGTTGATGTGAGAGAGAAGCATGTAGAACTTCAAGCCTGTCTTGTTCTCTCTTTTCTCCCTCCTCACACCACAGTCTCATTGCCTTTTCCTGGCTTGATCCAGCCCTCGCCCGGCGCCCTTTTCCCGCCTCGACTGGCTCTGCTGTCTCTGAGCAGGCGAGCGGAGCAGCGCTGCCAGGTGTGAAGGGTTTTCGCCGACCAGATCCACATGCCCGACGTGATGCCAACCAGCAGCGACATGAAGATTCGAAGCATCTCAGATGCCACATACGAGTCTCGGGGGCTAACCCTGAACTCCCCCCAGTGAGAGAGCTGGTAAAGGTAACAGCCAATGACGGTGGACGCTGGAACAGTGTAAAGAACGGAAAACACTCCAATCTTCACCATTAATCGCTCCAGCTTGTCTGTCTTGGCGCCGTCTTTTTGCAGATTGGAGCGAATCTTGAAAAGAGCCACAAGGCCTGCGCAGATGAACAGAGTTCCTGTGGGGGAAGTCAGAGGCAGCTGTAGTTTAAAGCCGATTACATAGAGAGAAAAATCATTAAAATATGTCTATGTATTTATATACAAATGAATGGATAGATAGAAAATATAGACATGTTTGATTTGGCACACATTTTACATCGGCTGCTTATCATGTTTGGGATTAAGGGTTTCACTCAGAGTGATAGCCCATCAACAAGGGGATTCAAGCCAGTAAACCTCAGGTTAAAAGCTTGATTAAATACCTTCTAGCTTGCCTCTAAGCTCAAATACACTGTGCCTCTCCAAATCCTTCAATATCCGTAACGTTAGTTTTTACATTATTATTGTGATGATTTTTTAAAGTGATCTTTGAAAGTATTAAAATATTTTCAACATTGTATTTTTTTATTTTGATTTTACAGTAGGTTAATGGAACCAGAAACAAAACGGCTTAAAATATTTTAGTTTGTTTTCTCTCATAAATGAATGAGTTTTTTTTACACAAACCATTTGTATTAATATGTTCTGAGATGCATGTATAGGTGTCAAAAAGAAAGAGATAGATGTATATATTTGATAATAATATGAATGTAATTACCTATAAGAAGGTACGTGGCCAGTGGTGCCACCACAAAGCCCGTGAGCGCCTCCTGCTGCTGATTGCCCACATAGCACAGTCCAGTCAGGTCATCTGCGTCCACGAGTCTCATAATGAGGATGACAATGGTTTTAACAGCTGGGATGGCCCACGCTGCTATGTGGAAGTAGGAGCTGTGCATTTCGATAGCCTCGTGGCCCCATTTCAGTCCAGCTGCCAGGAACCAGGTGAGGGTCAGAATCACCCACCTGAAAGGAGAGGCAGTAAGATGTACTGTGAAGCCAAGAAATGAAGGCAGAAACTGGGAGGGTGGTAAAAAGTTGCCGTCTATCTCATTTTCCCCCGGAGACAATCAGGTGGACACGTGCAGTCTCCAGTTAAATTACAGTGACGGTGGTTGGAAGTTATGTACGAAGGATCATTTTTAAGAGCCACCACAGACCTCATGCTATGTCCTTCCAAAATGTTTCGGGAATGGAGACAAACAGGAAATCAGGGGCCAAGTGGAAAGGAAGACAAAGAGCAACAACAGAGCGTGTCCTGAATGCAACATAAGTGGCCCATTCACCTTTTGTGCGATTGTGAAATTAATCCAACTAGTGCAGAGGTTAGGAGACAGGATAGGTAGATTGGAAAGAAAACAGGATGCAAGTCTCGTGTTCCAATTGTTCCATCACTGGCCGTTCACAATGGCTGATGACAATGGTCAAAATAGGACAAGAGGAGAGGGACTTGATACCATAAAAAGTGTGTGTGTGTGTGTGTGTGTGTGTGTGTGTGTGTGTGTGTGTGTGTGTGTGTGTGTGTGTGTGTGTGTGTGTGTGTGTGTGTGTGTGTGTGTGTGTGTGTGTGTGTGTGTGTGTGTGTGTGTGTGTGTGTGTGTGTGTGTGCACTAACCAGAGGGAGGAGGCCATGCCGAAGAAATAGAGAAGGAGGAAGACTATGGCACAGCCGGTGCTCTTCAAACCTTCTTGTACCAGAATTGGCATGGCAGCAGCATCCAGGTCACAGGAGACGCGTTCTCTCCCAAGTGTCAGCCGTACCTACAAAATCATACAAGGGAAGAAATGAGTTTTCAATTATTTTCATTGCCAAACTCTTTTGAATAAAGAAGACATAATTCACACATTTTGATCCATATCCTATTTTAGCTGTGTTTTTCCGACGGCTCACCAGGTAGGCAACGCTGTACAGATTGCAGCACATTGAGAGGAAAATGATGGGCCTCTCTGGGTAGGAGAAACGCTGTGAATCCAGGAGAAACGTCAGGACGGTCAGAGTGGTCGACAGGAAGCACAGAGCGGCCCACACCGCCATCCACGCGTCTGTAAAGACTTTGGCCCCTCGCCTGTAGAGTCCACTGTCATAACCGCACTGGAGGGTGCAGCTTTCAGTCTGTTTCAGCCAGGTGTACTGGTCAGGCGCAGAGCCCAGAGCCTGACACTCCTCCTGGTGGGGAGGGTGGCGCACAGGCTGATAGGGGGGGTCTTCATCCCCCGGACCTTCCATGCACATGTGGTTGTGGTCATTTTGTGGAGGGAAAAGGCTGCAGTTTAACACCTAAAGGGTAAACGTAACGACAAATAAAAAAAAAAACAATTGATGTGGCCATTAATAGCTAAATATCTGAATAATGAAAATTAACTAATGAAGTGACTTACCTCGGGCCATATGAAGCCGAATTCATGGAGCACCGGGAGGCATTTTCTCTTAACAGACAGACACATACTTCCACATGGACCAATGGGGATGGGAACCTTGTCTGTGCACATGGGCACATACACCGAGCACAGGAAGAACTGCAACAAAACAGAAATATAGCCTTACAAACTGAACAAATTGCTTTTAATAAATGTAAAACTGATAATACAGTGAAAGAAATCCACGATTCAGTTCTGAGTTTGGCGTAATTTGTGTGTAGTTTGCATATTCTCCCTGTACATGTGTGGATTCACACATTGGAAGTTAATTGATTTCTCTAAAATGCCCCACAATATGAGATTGTGTAACTGTCTGTCTTTGCATTAAGATGGAATAGTGATCCATGCGGGCTCCACGCTACCTTCCTACCCCATGTAGGATAAAGATGCACGGATGAACTGTGCACATGGAAATGACAGTTATCTTCTTCTTAAAGGAAAACAGAAGCGGACGACTGCTGTGAGAGGAATGAAATATAACGGCACACCAGTTCAGACAGTGGAGACACAGCAAGAATGACAGCTACACAATGTTATGTTTTATTTCACTGCATTCACTTTGATCTGCTTTCGTTAAATCAAACTGTGAAGCAGGAGGTAAACCGTGCCACTGCCGTGGTGCTCGTTAAAAGAAGTGGAGGAAGAAGAAAAAAAAAAAAAAGAGTGCAGAGGGTGCCCCGTGGGCCAATCTTTCTGTGTGTTACAGCAGGATTACAGCTGGTGGATAGCTACACCCTGCACTCCTACATGTGGTTCCTCCATCTACATGCTCGTATACGTCTCGCTCTCCTGCTGCCGTTTCTGCCTCAACTTTCACCACATTGCATCACCTCTACTATGTGGTGGGCCTCTATTTTCACCCCTAATCCAAAAGCTGTACGATTTGAGTCAAGACAACCAAAGCAAACACAGACCTGCTCCAAGGTTACACACACATACACACAACTCTGCATCTTCAAAAACAATCTGTGGACTTGACAACACTGGGGGCATGTGCCATGTAATGCTGCATAATCCCCCCTAATCCGAGGCTCAGTTTTCTCCGTCCCATGGCAATGGTTTTGAAATAGACATCCATGTCGAGGTTATAAAGATAGAGGACAGTCTGGAGTCACATGTGACTGCTCTGGGGTGGAAAAGCTGTGAGGGAAGAAGCACTCTGGGGTTACAGGAGGTAGCAATTTAAAGTGATTTCATGCATTTTACAGTAAAATCAGTATGAAGCCAGGGTGTCAAATTGTGCCAGGCTTGTGATATGAAAATTCATGGAAGCAGAAAGTACATTTTTACTCAAGTAGCCTGAGAGAAAGGAAACAAACATCAACTCCAGGCGCTTGGATTGTGTGACCCCCCCCCTCCAGAAAAAATGTATTAGAGTGAAGAGTTTGCTTCTGTTTCTCATTTTAAAAATACCAAAACATCTACTGGAAACTAATGAGAACTAAATGTAATGGGCTTGCAGCCTTGGACCAGTGATAGACCAAACCCAGCTTGAAATAAGCCCTTGAATAGGGCCCAGATGAAAGATGAGTCCAAGAAGGGTGTCAAGGTTGGGAAATAAATACACAGGGAAGTGTTAAACAAATCTCTCTGTCTGCAAGAGTTTATTTGCAAAGTAAGCATAAAAATAGTCCATGTGCACAGTGTGTCATGTTTGTAATGTAAAAGTTACATTATAACTCGGTTGGTTGGGTGCCTCTCAATCGGAAGGTTGCGGGTCCAATTCCCTATCTGTCCATATGTCAAAGTGTCCTTGAGCAAGACACTGAACTCCAAACTGCACCCTAATGGATGGACTGAGCGCCTTGCATGGCAGCCACCTCCTTTGGTGTGTGTGAATGGGTGAATGTGATTAACAATGTAAAACGTTTTGGGGATTGCTCAAGCGGTGGGAAAAAAATGCTATATAAGACTGGACTTTTGCACAAATACCAAAAAGAAAAGTTCATGAATATAACATTGAGACGGTTTGTATTCACAATGGGGGACTGTGCAATGTAAAAATCCTTTATCTTGACACAGAGAACTTCCACTAAACCCATAGTTTGTCACATGACTCTGTGATTGGGCTGTCATGCAGCTTTATCTCTGCAAATTGTGCAGACTGGCTGCTCCTCAAACCGTATCATGTTTCTCACAACAAATAAAGAATCTTTGTTCCTGAAATCCACCACAGACTACTTGTCCCGGGTAATTTGTGGCCTGTTGAAATGAAATCAACCTTTTGAGATTAATAAACATTAACAACCCCCCCCCCGTGTTCTGCCAGTCTGAGGGCTGCTTTATGTGGTCATATGTTTACTAAACTTTATAAAAGCAGATAATAGATAATATGCAGTGCGATTTGTAGTGTCTCTCACGGTGAGTTATGCGTACTCAACCAGTAGCGGCCATGTAACACATTCTGGGTGTTTCCCCCCCCGACCGTTGGTAACCCGAGTGCTGTCACTTCACTGCTAAAAGCTGCTCAGGTTACCCGTCAGGAAGCCTCCCATTAGAGCAAATGTTAGGTGATACGGCCCCCCTGTTCCCTTTCTCCCTCTTTAGCGAGAGAG
>NC_137651.1:7445630-7595884 GCF_963422515.1 Blennius ocellaris | reverse complement strand
GCGAGAGAGCGAGAGAGCGAGAGAGCGAGAGAGAGAGAGAGAGAGAGAGAGAGAGAGAGAGAGAGAGAGAGAGAGAGAGAGAGAGAGAGAGAGAGAGAGAGAGAGAGAGAGAGAGAGAGAGAGAGAGAGAGAGAGAGAGAGAGAGAGAGAGAGAGAGAGAGAGCGCGCGCGCCAAGGAACCTTGGGTGTCAGCTAAACTTACAGAACATTTTATAAGTGTAGTTTGGTTTTATGCTGCAGTTGCTCTTTGCTTCAAACCTGTGTGTCAAGTACTGAATTATTCTAAAGAAGAAAAAAGAAGTAATTTGATGCTTTTTGTCACTCTAATGAAAACAATTGAGGAAATCACAAACCACTGAAGGCTGGCCCTATGGCGCATATATGGAAATCTGTCAAAGATACCAGTTGGGATGTCCCATTTCCTGATTGGGGATGTTCTAACAAAACAGTCAACCACTTTGGTACATCTGCAGATAAATGACAAATAAGGTTGTCGTCATCAATAATTGCCAGCATGAGGATGGGTTAGGGTAATCCTCACCCTAACGCTTTGTGTCTATTTTCATTTTATACAGAAGTCATTTGTTTAATCATTACGGAGTACATCACATGGAAATATTGTTTTTAATTTCGAAGCAGAAATTCCACAATATTGAATTATGTCATAGAGAGTATTTGGGGTGCGTTTTTTCCATTAGGAATTTGAACTGAAAGAGACATCCCATAATGTAATTTTTTTTCTAAAATAATTGTTTTTAAATAAATAAAAGCAAAACAGACGTGCACTTTTATTTAAATGATTCAAAATCCTCACTCTGTTGTGTCACTGCTCAGTCCAAATATAGTAAGTTAAAAAGTCAGAGACATATAATTGGGCCAATCAAAATGAATCAAACAAGCTGCATTTTGTCTTAAGAGACTGAAGGCAGCATTGTGGAGGAAAGCACAGTGCATGTCAGTGGAGATTCAGCTGTTGCCGTGTGGGGCATGAACTCAAGAGTGTCAACAGAGGGGACATTTTCAATGAAATGAGCATGACCGACTGGCACAACAGGAAGGCAAGGGGACCCCCTCCTCTTCCCTCCTCCCCTTATTTTAACTCCACTGGAATCAACTCGCGGGATATTATCGCTGGCACCATCAGTCTGAAAAGTTAGTTATTGCTGGTTGCTCCCTGTCATGTGCTCTGGGACCTCACTGATCCTGTGCGTCAATTTGCTCGCGCACACACAAATAGAGCAGACCCTCGAGAGTCAGACGTGCTTTTTTGAGCCTGCTGCGACTCTAAATCTGTGCATTGCATAGAGCGTGTATTTTTAATGTCAAACTTTGTTGCGTTGTGTGTGCGTGTGTGTGCGTGCGCGCGCGCCCCCGGGTACCTTGAGTTGACTGGAGCAGCCGTACTGGATGAGCGGCGTGAACGTGGTCAGCTGCAACTCCGCGTCCGACTGCAGCACGTTGCCCACAAGATTGGGCATCTTGGTGACATTGTAGCCGAGACCCTGGCACATGCTGATCCGGATCGGGTCACAAGTCATCTCCTCCACCTCGTCCCCGAAAGCTGTGGCCCCGCGCAGCCCGGAGAGGAGCAGCAGGAGGGCTGCAGCCCCCGTGAGCGATACCACCATCACCCCGGGCATGGTCACCCACACGTACCGACAGACTGCACCCTTTGCTCAGTGAATGTTGACACGCGTGATTATCTCCCGGGACACACTTTGTGCGACTTGGGTTTTGCCTCGCGCGAAGTGCGACGCGTGTTTGTGGTCCAGCAGCAGGAGGGGAGCGCGTGTGGTGTCCGTGCGTATCGGAGGTTAAAGTATCCCACTCCGAGCCATTCGGCACGAATATCCACTCAATCGGGTTGATCAGAAACACACTTTAAGTCAAAAACAAAACGCGCGTGTGTTTAAAAAAAAGAAATCTGCGACATTCTGATAAAATCCCACGATAAAGTCCTTTACGCGTTGTTTCATGGGGGGAAGCGCAGCACAGCGTCCACATACACATCAGCTCTAGTTTTTGCGCCTACTGCCTGCAAGCGTCCAGCACTAAACTTTATTGTGTCTGTGAAGAGTGACTGTTTTTTCCCCGTACTGAAAGGAGTTCGACCAATCCATGCGCCGGAGTTGGATCTCCCTGACCAACCCCTGGCCAGGAAGGCGGGATCCGGGAGAAAAATAGAAAAGCCAGCCTCGTCTACTCCCCTCTCCCCACCAATCTTCCTCCCCCTTTCTCCTTTCTTTTTGCATTTTGCCTTCTCCTGTCTCATTTCCATCCTTTTCTTTCTCCCTTCCTCCCCTCCTGCAAAGAAAATCAGTTAGCTTTGTCCAACTAATTCGGGCAATATGCAGAACCTGTATTTATACTTTGGCTGATCTGGCCTCCCTGTATTTATGTTGGCTGTATTTTTAGAAAACGCACTTCTGAAAAAGTTGATTTGTTTAGCATGTATTTTGATTTCTTTTTATTTCAGTGCCTAAATGGTATTTTAAGGTAGTTGAGAGCTTCACTGCAGGTTCCACTGCCCCTTTTCTCTAAAGACCCATAAGCTCTAAGTGCTCATGACATTGTAATTGAAAGTAGGGCCTTAAGTGATGTTAAAGCGTTTGAAATCTGCTTTGCATTGCAATGAATGCTCATACTGGACAGGTTTTGTTTGCTGATGGCACCCTAGGAAAAAGGTCTTTTTTAAAAGGCATGGAATCAGCAGTGAAAAGTGTCGTTTTGGCTTTTCTGCACTGTGAGTGGACTTGGGTGAGAGAATGTTTGGATTGTTCCAAACAGTCTGGCAGGAGTGAAGCAGGGAATACCTGATTTGGGATTTCTTCCAAGAGAATTTGTACAATACTGAGACCCCTGCGGCATCTGCCAGGTGTAATCAAGTCAACGAACCACAAGAGCTTTTAACATACAGCACACAGGTGAACTCAGATGTCACTTTCCCCAAACTTTAAACTGATCGAGTTTCAAATCAGATTCAAATGCAGATAAACACGGATACATGCAGTACAAAAACCTGCATTCAAAGCAATCAGCTCCCCTATTTGAGCAGAATCCGCCTATCAAGTTACTTGAAATGACCCATCAGCCAGAAACACACACTTTATACAGCTCACAGATGAAGAAGAAGCATTTACTCGGACTGCCTGTTTAATCTCAAACCGGGTCTGTTATCTACTGACACGAAACTGCAAAACATGAGACAGACAGAAATATATCAAAGCTTTGAAGTTGTGTCAAAACGAAAGATAACATTGAAATGATTTGGGGGGAAACTAAGAAAAGGGAATTAAGTTTGTGGATCAGCATTTTTTCATCCGTCTTGGTATTCTCCTCCCGGAGCAATTTTGCAGGAATTGCTGTTGATAAGAAAGTTGCGTGGATTTTAAACTCATGAGTGTACAGCGGCAGTGGAGGTGGGCTGTCTCGTGCTGCTGTGCATTACACTACGATCTGAAGTGACACTTGATTGGCAGCATCAGTGACCTTTCAACCCCCCCCCCCCAGTGACCCCCCCCCCCCCAACACACAGGCTCTCTCGCCCACATATTCACAAACACACCAACCCCCATCTCACCCCCGGCTGCTCCCCAGCTGAACCCGGGGTCAAGCCCCCAAGTAATTAGCACTGAGCTGAAACAATAGTGTGCCTAGGAGCTGATGGTTATCAGGGGAGTGGTCCGATGTGAGCGCATGCATGCAAAAGAAAGCAGTGAATGAATGGAAATGAGAAATTGAGAACTCTTGGGACCAAACTTCCATCATGAAAGACTTATTCAGGTACTTGTATTTGTGTGTGTGTGTGTGTGTGTGTGTGGGGGGGGGGGGGGGGGGGGAATAGTGATCCAAGTATGCAGAGTTAAACTGAGGTAAGTTGCAGTGGCACATTAGCAGCCCGAGCCGAGAGCCCTTTGTTTACTTTCACAGTAGAGTGTGAATAGCGGGGTTGAGCACACAACGTGTTGGGATTGACAGACTAATGAGCATCACACTGAACAGATAATGACCACAGTTACTCTTGAAGCTGTAAAACGTCTGAGTTCATCATAAAGTGAACTTGTTCATTGAAACGGCATTTATTTTTTACTGATATTTCTCAGCTATGCAAAGATGAGGGAACTATTCAACATGGACCATGTGTAGAAGTATTAATACACCAAGCTGGTGCAGTTTCTAAATGTCACATCTGTTCATCTCCGAGTTTTCTAAATGAATTAAGTTTGTACTTTGATTTTTTTTTTTTTTTTTTTTTTGCTATCCTACTTTTATGAACAAACCACTTTCTGACCAAACCAGTAATCAGCTGTGGAAGGAAATGAAGCTGCCAGTGTTTGGGTTAGCCCAAGCATAACATAAACATCTAGAGTGACTGGGTAATTGATGGTGACTGTATGAAAATCTGTTTCACGGCTGCATAGTCGTGCTCTGGATACTGTAAATATCAAATCAGAGCAGATTAAAATGATCATACGAGATGTCGAAGGCTGAGGAGTTGCAGACAGCCGGGTCATTAATGGTAGCAATCTATCCTGTTCAATGATAGTACGTAGGTTAAACTGCTGTTTTGATGTAATCGATTTACATATTTTCCTGCTGGTGGCTGAAACATGAGGTCCTGGTGAGAGTTCTTGTTTTGCAGCTGAGTGGTGCTGATTCCCACTGCTGTAGGCCAAGCAAAAAATAGTCAGGGCTTTCTAATTATGCCACACAGTTTTCTCCAACACGCTGTTCATGTGATTCCTTTTTGTGTGTGGACGCCAGCAGAAAGGATTCGATGGTGTGGTTTTCCTTCCCCAAATTACCCACCCCTGCTAACATTTTGATGGTTTAATGCTTAAGAGTCCTGCCTTTGGAAGGACATGTGCCCCGGCTGGCCTGAGCTCAAACCTCCCTGAAGTTTAAACTCTCCTAATCCTTACGCTGCACCACCACCACCTTTGTTATTTCCACAGTGACAGAAAATACATGGGCAGATTTATGGATACCACATGAGGAAGACTGGCTTGGCAAATATAAGAAATGAACTTCACCGTCTGTTGTTTACAACCCTATGAGGTGAACGATACATTTTCCCAGCTTTCTTTTAGTGTTTAGTGGCGAAAGTGTTGGATCTGTGGGAAATAATGCTTCCGAAAAAAAATCTTTATGGTACTTTCACATCAGAATTTATCTGTGTGTTCTTATTCATTCAGCATCCAATAGAAACATATGAGCAGTGTCGTCTGACAGTTTGACAATTGGAGAGTTTATTGTCCTTGTTTTTATTCATAAAGAAAAAATAAAAACTGTTTTGTAGGGACACATTTACCATTGATCCAGAGGGCAGACCACTAAAGACAATGAAAAAAGTGCACTCACAAGGCATGAACGCACCAATCTAAAACAAATAAATTCTCTCTGAGTTTGAATATTGATGACAGCTTTACTTTATCATAATGTGCATCTCTGTGATAACTGATTATCCACCAGGAATCTGAGATGGAAGAAGATAGATAAAAAAAAAATTCTTACTATCTGGCCACACTTTTCTTATACATTGTTAGAGTAAACAACTAAACAAACACTTTCTCTGAAGTTAGTCCACAACAATGTCAATTCCACTCTGAAGTTTGATATTCTTGCCTGAGTAAGTCACAAGTAATAATGTGTGTAAAACCAGCCCTATTGTGGGATCCCCATACGTACTAATGTACTAATTGACTTGTAGTGGCTCTGAGGACGGTCACACCCTCTACCTGAACAGCACGTCTTCAGGCCTTGTGTGACTTCTGATGGGAAAATTATGTCCCATTTGGAGGGGCTGATTTATGATCAGCCCTAATGTGGCTTCTTTTGAGCAGCAGGCAGCTGCTGAACTTGAGTCGCCAGGGCATCTGTCTGTAATGATTTAATATCAGCTGTTCGGAATTAATTTAGAGTTTGTTGCTAACTTCCTGGAGTGTTGGCATGGCTGTGTTTCTTTTTACAGTTCCATGCTACGCACGCACGCACGGACACACACAAACACACACACACACACACACACACACACACACACACAATCAGTACAACGTAAGAAAAAAACCCATGTGAAAACCTTACGAAATAGGCAGTTTTGAGGGGCAATATCGTCATTTGGCTTTTTTTTTTTTTTAAAGTGACTGTCTTTTCTACATGTGCAGTCCTCTGCCTCTTCTTTAAATAAATAGTAAACATGT
Organism: Blennius ocellaris; assembly: GCF_963422515.1. Taxonomy (NCBI): domain Eukaryota; kingdom Metazoa; phylum Chordata; class Actinopteri; order Blenniiformes; family Blenniidae; genus Blennius; species Blennius ocellaris. The sequence continues at coordinate 7,589,684 of NC_137651.1, read as the reverse complement.
TGGACGCACCGCAGTCCTGCTCAGGCCAACTTGGTCTCGCTGTGGGAATGTAACCATTCTAACCTTTCAGCTTGGCAGGCAGAGTGAAAGGCAGTACCCTGAGGACAGAAAGAGAGACACAAGTGTGTATCTGTCACCAGATAGCATCTTATGGCTCGATGCCCAATCCCTCAGTCCTTGAAGTGTGGTATTAATAGGTCTGCCAACTCCTTGGAATGGTGTGAGTGTGCATAACTGCAGATGTTCTGCATACGTCGGTGCACTGGTCAAGCTGTGTGGCTTCACTTCAATGAATTTGGCATTTTAAACGTCTGTGCATGGGAATGTAGGTGTAGGACCGGCGGTGGAGCGGGATGAATGTAAGTGAGTAGGAGGGAGAGTTTGTGTCATTCTGGGGGTTGAGGGTAGTTGTACAGGTGATACTGTCCCTGTGGGAGGCTCGGCTCGTGTTACTTCACTGTGGAATATCACACGTACACGAGCGCGCACGCACTTCACACACAGCATCTTTTGCATTCTTTACTCTCTCTTGCTCCATTCAGCCTCCATTTGAAGGTGCTAATCATCTCCTCTATCCTGGTTTTTGTCACCAAGTCGTGCATCTTACAGGATTTCCAAATAGAATTCAAAGTGAACTCAAGCCTTCACTTTGATAGTAACCAGGTTCTTAAGCCAATCTTAAGATAAATATCAGTCCTTGTGTCCAAATTGAGTGGTCATTATTTAGGAGCAGGGCAGATGGCTGCATGATTCATCAAACATTTTTGCTTTGTTTCTTTCTTTTTTTTTGCGCTGATATGTACTTTTTGTTGGCAAAAACAACCCCGGGGGGTTTTGGGGCCAAGATGGTGAGGTCATGCCAGGCTATTCTCAGAGTTGTTGTGCTTTTGAGAGCGTTTTAAATTCCTACAGAGAATTTTTAGATGTTGTGAAGATTAATTCTCCTTTTGATAGGAAATCCCTGTCACACAAATGTAATGTCACAGTAGTTGTTTTATTCTTGGGCCAGTTGTAGCTCAGTTTGAGCATATTTAATGTTGTCGATTCCCTCTTCATGTCAAAGTGTCCTTGGGCGAGACACTGAACCACAGCACATTGGATTGTAGCTGTTGTGATTGGTGTGGGAGGATGAGAATGACTGGGTCAATATGACTATAAATATAGTCTATTTACCACTTTTACATGTGTCCCTTATTCAACCTTCACTACAGCTTGTAGTCCTTTAATCTCACCAAGTATTTCCCAAATTTCTTGGCTTATCGCTTTTTTTTGACACCCCTCTTACTCATGTTTAAAAAAAAAAAGTTTTCACAGTCAGTATTTCTGTGTGGGTCTGCAAGTGCCACATTGTGACACTTAATTCCTTTAATTACCTGCAGTCAGAGTAGATCTGTGTTCAAACCACAGCCATACATGTGCACTGACTTTTAAAACAGGGCACAGTGTTTATTGTGTTTACACATTATGTTACGTAATCGTCAATCTGTGGAAAAGTATGGCTCCTTCATGCATATTTGATGTTGCATCATTACCATTTTTTATTAACATAAACTTACAACCTCTTGGTCTTATTATGTTTCCCCTTTTTCTTCCCTTCACTTATATTAACTCATAAATAGCAGACAGGTGTTGCTCACTTGTTCACAATTGTGGAGTATTTGAATGAATAAGTTCAAGATTAAAACTCACTGAGGAATAATTGACTGCTTTCTCAAGAATTTCAGCACAATGCCCAGCAGTGGCTGTGTCCCACCAGGCACCCATAAGTTCACCATCAATTCATTTTTGTTTCTATAAGGCAATTTATCGAGCTCCGGCTTTGGCCTAAGGCAGCTCTGTCTGGCCTGTTTGGTGACAGGCAGCAGAGTGTTGATAGATGGTTCCTGTCCGTGGCTGTAAATCAGCCTCTTGTTGGTGAGTTAACCCCCGTAACCCTGCTCGTCTGTAACAGCAGACTCCCCTCACACAGCCCAGGGCAGCTGATGAGCTTTTCCCAGAAATCTGATGAGCAGGTGGTAGCAGTCCAGTTGGGATGTGGACGGATGTGCTTGCTTTTACCACACACACGCACGTACGCATGCGCACACGCACGTGCACACACACACACACACACACACACACACACACACACACACACACACACACACACACACACACACACACACAGTCCCCAAAGTTGTCGTCTGAATGACTGCGTGGGTGAGAATGCAGTTCCCACCCCTCCTCAAAAAAAGAGCAAAATAAAATCATCTTCCATCCCCTGAACATCTGTACCGCCAGCTGAAGGGAGCTTCCTGGGATTATAGACATGTCATGTTTAATGGATGAGATAAACATATTTGAGCAGCGCATGTCAGCAGAGGTCAAACAAGTGGGCTGGGCAACCCAATTAGGTAGCTGTTGCTACAGATGAATGGATTTCTTTGTGGGTCTCTTTCATCATTATTCACGATTAATTGGAGGAGAAATATATTGTGAAAAATAAAAAACTTGTGATGAAGTGCGCACACAGTCATACGAAGAGAGTATTAGGGAGTAGTCCTCCTCCTCCTCCTCGTCCTGACCTTCTGCAGACACAGCTGTTTCTCCTCTGACTGGTGACTGGGACGGGTTTTATTAATGCGCTGTAACTAAGTAACCACATAATATGGATCTCTGTAGCCCTGCTCACCCACTGATTTATCTGCCTGCCTGCTGCATTTGCGTGTAGGTGGGTGTGCACTATTTCATAGCAAGCATGCTCTTTTTTTATATACGGCATATCCGGTACTGAGTACTGTGGATGAGCTTCTGTGAATCACTGAATTGCAGAAAATGAGTTTTGTTTATAATGAATTATTAGACTAAATTGATAATCCTGCCCTCTTTAATAACTTGTCCAATGTCCATTTTTAAAACAAATTTTAAAACCCATTTTTATTGCTTGACCTTTAACCCAATTTGAGTCTCTGCTCCTTTTTTATTGTTGCTATATTATTGTTTTCATTGTTTTATTGTTTGCACTTTATGTCTTTATGTCTATTTATGTCCAGCATCTTTGTTCAGCTGTCGTTGTTTTTAAACTGCTGTATGAATAAGGTTGAGTTCATATTAACAATGTGTTAAAGTAACTTGTTACACTCACACAATAGAATAGAATAGAATAGAATAGAATTGTTAGCTGACCTTCATAGGAGCTGTCTGCATGTTGGTAGCCGATCTCAGCTTTAGTCCTGGTTATCAGTTGATCAATCCATTTCTTTCAATACCTACTGGTGTTATGATAAGCTTTGCACAACTACAGACAAGTACATTCCCCTATGAGGGACTTTGTAAAGAAAAGAACTTGCAATTGAAATGAAAAAAAAACGTTAGAAATGACCCAAAACTCCAACCGAGCAGACTGACAGACGTGCCAATTTCACTTCCAACTTCACTGATGTAACTTAATGTGATGGCTGATTCACTCATGAACTTCACCTGAAGTAAATTTGTTACAGAAACACTATAATAGCTCAAATATGTGCACTCTATTCTGATAAAGTAAATAAGAGGGATAATAACATGTAAGTCATGAGTTACTTTTCCAAGTATATATATACGCAATGACTTGTGACTCCTTTAAAGATAATCAGAACTACTTTGGGAGTTACCAAACACAAGTTACTTTTATTTTCAGTAACTTGTAAAGTAACTCTAGAGTTCAGAATATAAATGGTCGATCCCCAATGTTTCCACTGACTGTGAGTAATTAAGGCTCATTTTCATCCCTCTCTCTTTTTTGTGTGTGAGTTTCTGTCACACTTGTGGTTTGGATCTGTGTTTCACTGTGCCTCGCAGCTCGGTGTGCCGAACCTTTTCATTAAAGTGTGTATAATTAACCAGTAGGATTACCACTTGACAGACAACTTCTGGGAACCTCTTCAGCACGACTGTGTGTGTCCTTGGAATGTAATCCATCCTTGGACTCTGCTGCACCGCCATGACACCGCTAGTGAAATATTGCTGTCTGTTTGAGCACATTCACTCTGGTTGTGTGTGTGTGTGTGTGTGTGTGTGTGTGTGTGTGTGTGTGTGTGTGTGTGTGTGTGTGTGTGTGTGTGTGTGTGTGTGTGTGTGTGTGTGTGTGTGTGTGTGTGTGTGTGTGTGTGTGTGTGTGTGTGTGTGTGTGTGTGTGTGTGTGTGTGTGTGTGTGATTGAGTGGGTATCACGTTCAGCCAGAAGATTTATTTTTTGTGTTGATAATGCACTGCGGGTAACTATGAGTGGGTCAAATGCTTTGAGTGCACTTCTGCAGTTGTTGGGAAAAATTCATGACATGAACAAGTGCATATGCGTCGACGGAGTGGAAATGTTCTGTCAACTGCTGTTCAGAAAATGCGACGGGCTGACATCCAGCATGCAGCTGCGCATGGCTCTGAGGAGAAAGAGAGAGGGAATGAAAGAGAAGAGCAGAATGATTTATTCTCAGAAAAAGTAGGTGGGCATAGGTTTTTTTTTTGTCTTTCTAATTGTGGAGATACTAAGAGGAAAGAGTGAGCAAATTCAGAGGTACAAAGTTGGAGAGAGGTGTGCTCAGAGTAAGATAAAGAGACAGTAAATATGAGCATATAGTCAATACTTGTCCTGCACTTTCAGTAAATGAGAGTCACAGACCAATATATAGATTTTCCACTCGTGCTGTGCATGTTGGGGATGACTTTCTGCTGCTAATGCGGCATCGTCTGATTCATCCTCAGTCCGTTATTCATAGACCTCTGCGCTGACTTCCTTGGCACCTGTCTCTTCCCTGTCTTGTTTCTCCACTCCCTGAAATAGACCTCATGTCTCCAGAGGAAGAGTAAACACTGGCCAAGCCGTGGGAATACAGACCAACACACACACACACACACACACACACACACACACACACACACACACACACACACACACACACACACACACACACACACACACACACACACACACACACACACACACACACACACACACACACACACACACACACACACACACACACACAAATACACACAGATCTCTTTAGTGATTTGCTAATAGTTCCTCTATGACTGCGCAAAGGGTAAGTCTGTGACCTGTCTGTATCTAAACACTATAAAAGCTTCAGACTTTGTTTGGATTCAGACACGTGACAGTCTGCAAAAACAAAGATCTCTGATTTATTTGGCTGGGCACTTTAAACCAACACAAAAGAAGCTCATACGATGTCCAATGAATTCTTGTGTGAGTAAACGAAACACACGTCAGAGTAATGTATAATGTGTTGCCGATCAACTTGAATCACAAAGAGAGACGAAAATGTTTTTGTCTGATGCGAATGAATTTTTTTTCCGGGGGGTTTGTAATGATCTGCATGAAGGTGGACTGAGACATAACTTGGAGAGAAAGATTCAAAGCTTCTGGGTTTAAACAGCTATCCGAATGCGTTGTCCTATTGCGTGTTTAGGTACGATAGGGGATTTCTAATGCACAGCAAAAGGTGCCTGCACTAACCTTTTTGAATAAAAAACACGTCTATAAACCCCCTTTTTCTAAGATGAAAGCTGCAGGCAGATGATGCAGAGATGCTGAAGAGCCACATATACATCCAGAAGTGCAGGCTGCAAACCTCTGAACTGGCAGCGTCACATAGTTAGTAGAAGAATATGCAATGATTGGAAAATACAGTGTGGAGAACATTATAATCTACTCGGTTAGTGTTCAGACGGTAAGCACTGCAGCTTCAGGAGAAGGTTTCCGATGCTGCTGCGAACAGGACCAGCAGCCTGCATGGTGTCCTGTGACCTGGAGACCAAAGAGAAACACTAAACCAGACGAAATGCCGGTCCAGAAATATATATGGGTTTTATCATCAACTTTTCCATCAGGGTTGATTGTTGATGTTTCACCAGATAACCGTTGAGCAGAATTGTAAATGTCAAAACTACTCTGCCTGTGTTCAGTCTGTACACACACCTTGTTTTCATGAAGCACTTAACTGTCTACTAGTAAGTATACACAAGGAGTGTAGGGAGTGTGTGTTTACCTTTTTTTATATGCAAGATGAAAATCAAACCAGACGCACACACTTGCACTGTTTATGCGGTGTGTGTGTGTGTGCGTGTGCTGGATGTTTTCTCCTTCCTTACACACAAATACTTTTCATTCAACGGTCAGATTCCTGTTTTCTTGCCGCTCATTCAAAGTGTCTGGGTAAGAATAACCTTTAAAGAATGCACATGCATGCAGGAACCATTGAAAAACAACCACAATAACCAGTCCTCTTCTAATATTGTTAGCAGCGGCATGCAGTAGCAATAAATAGCTTTTGTGTTGTTAGCTAGATGCTTTTAAGAATATGATGAAATTTAAATGTAACATCTGATAAATGTCAACATTTCATAAACTTAATTTGTCTTAATTTCATTCATAATAAATGCCTTTCTAGACAATGTATGTTTATTAATTACGATTACCCACGACTATATTTTTTCTTGTTATCGTTCTCCACAATGACTCCCTCATTTTTCCTGCTGCTTCTGCTCTGGCGCCCCCTCAGGAGAGGCCCACTTCCTCCCCCACACTTTGATAACTACTTCTTATCATATGCGGGTACAACCGTGTTGTTTTGGTTGATATGCATGGAGAATGTAAAGCATCTGTCTGCAGTATAATCTCAAGTGGGCGTTTAGTTTTGATACCCGATGTGGGTTGGCGGTCATACATCATCCACCGCATCGTTTGTCCATGTGTATGTGTGCGCGTGCTTAAAAAATGCTTCATACAAACAACTTATTCATGTTTGCTGCAGCAGTGGGTGCCCGCTGCAGCATTCTCACCATACCAGGTCCGCTCAGCGCCGTTGTGGTTTTGCCGAGTGTGCTTTCGGTGGATGTGTTTATCTGTCCCTGTGTCCCGTCTCTGTCTCTCCACTGCTCGCTTGACCACAGAGAGGGACATTACCTACACGCACGCACGCACGCACGCACGCTCACACACACACACACACACACACACACACACACACACACACACACACACACACACACACACACACACACACACACACACACACACACACACACACACACACACACACACACACACACACACGTGGACACGCACAGGCTGGAAGACAAATGGACTTTGCTGACACACAGACAGAGATGTGGACAAGCTGCTTTTCCGTTTCAATGCTCAGCCAAACCGCAAGCCACAATTACACTTGTCCTCATCTGTTGGAGCAGAGATAGTGAGCTGTGGATTTACTGAGATGTACAGTGATGACAAGAGCCGACAATGTGTGTTTGCGCATGCACGCTATCTTTCAGACGTCATCGTCAGGTTGAAGACTCAAAACTCTGCAGTATTTGCATTCTTCTAACTGTACCTAAGTGTTTTCTAAATGTCCCATTTGTAGAATCGAATGGATAAGAGGTTGTAATTTTACACCCAGCATGCCTCAGGTTGGTTTTTTTTGCAAGAAATTACTTCAAGTTATCAATAAGTCACTTTAAACAAAAAACACATTTTCAAAATAGATAATATTACAAGTGTAATGAATATTATCAAAATGATCAAATACGCTTGAGTGTAAAACAGTGTATTGCAGCTCAGATGATTGTATAAAACCCTCTCAATAGCACATCTCCCATAATATTGATGGATCCCAACAGTTGTTAACAACAAAACCAAAATTCTTTAGGAAGTCTTCAATCCACTAAATTGTTCTACTCAATGTGATTGTAGAGTTCAAACTGAGTTTCACTTCTAATTATTGACAGTTGACAGTTCTACTTTACTTAGACTTTAAAATACAGTTCTTGGATGTGTTTTTCTTTTCCTGGTCTGCTGGTGATGTAACTTAAATCACTGTGAAATCAAGACATATGTTATCCTCCCGTGATTAAAAAAAAAAAAAATCCATCAGACGAGGAAGATGTGGAAGAGCGAGGGGGATCACTCCATCCTTCAGTAGATGCCCAGTACGGCATCTCTGTGGAATGTATAAAATCCACTTAGTCCTGATAAGTCCTACCAGTGTTTCCTGGAAATAATTTCAAACATCTTATCTTTTTACAAGAACAAGACACAGGTGCAAAAGAGTTCACCGCGGTATGGAAAAAACAAAGTTTATAGGACATATTTACTTAGATACTGAAGCAAAATGCCAGCTAATGGGTGTCTGCAATGTAGGTGCAATGTAGGATTTAGATACTGCAGACACGGCCTCTTTCAACGAACCTGGAAAATAGTTTAGTAGCCCTCATCCTTAAACACACTGACTTTACGGCATAATTATCTTCTTTTCTGTTCAAAGCAAACTGCATAGCTGTTTTTGAAAAAGCATAAAACATTGTTTGGAGTTATAACAAAGTTACATGTGTTATCCAGGTAATTTGTGCCTGTTCATTCACACATTAAAGAAAAATGTGTTATTTTGCATGATTTAAAAAAAATACTCAATACTCAATAGTACTACAAAATCCCAAACTCTGATTCATAAATAGAATAAAAAAAAAAAAAACCCACAATAGCTCTTCTCGTAAAAACAAAAAAGTGATTGCAGTTGTATTAAAAACATACATAACTATGTCTTGAATGAAACTGGATTTTCTTTTCTTTTCCCTTAAAGGTTCGCCCTCCTTTTTCCCTTTCTGTTTCTATTTTTTTTTGCTGTTGCAGTTTTTCTCATGGTTTGCGACAGATAACCCTGATGAGGTCACACACGGCCACTCATCATCTTGTTTTCCTGGCTGCTGTCAACAGCCCCCCCCCCCCACCCCACAATTCATATTTTTCCACATCCCTTCTCTTTCCCCCCATGGGTTTAAAAAACAAACAAAAAAAAAACTATAAGCATTTCAGAATGTAAAGGCTCCAGTTAAAAATCCCCTGCAGACAGTCCAGGATGAATTCGTGCATGTGTGTGTTGTATGTGTGCACAGGTCCAGAGGGAGTTTTGGCCACAGATGTAAAAGTCATTCCTTCACTGTTTCTCTCAATAACTCTCATTCCTGTGCTGCCCTTCCTTTTGCCTTTTTCGCCTACTCCTCATTTCTACTCAGTTTACTCTCCTCTTGTTGCTTCCTTGTCTGTCTGTGCATACTTGACATTTTTTCACCTCACAAATTTCCATGACCTTCATCTATTAACTTGTTGCTGTGTTTCCACCACTTCTCTCTTAATTATCGTTGGCTCTACTATCGGTTTTTTTTCCCCCTTTTTTTTCCTAATGGCTAACTTTCCCCCTCCAAATCCCCACCCCCTCACATTCTGTCTCCAAGGTCTACTACAAGTGTATGTACCTGGCAGCATGTTTTATTGCACTGTCAGGGGGTTGGGGAGGACTAATTTCATCCATAAAAAACAGTTCGGAACAAGAAAAAAGGGGCGGCAGCAGGGGTTTGGGGGCACATTTATTGAAATAGCTAGTCGTTTTTGTTTTTTTTTAAACTGTGAACAGCTTTTTATTTTCCTGATACTCTTTCTGTGTTGTTTCCATCCTGGCATCAAAGTGCAGTTTGGCCCAATAGTTTCTCACCCTCACTTCTGCAGAAACACTGGAAAACATTTGATGCATTAGTGTTGAACTACCACACGTGTGTGGACACACAAAAAAAATGTATTGATTATTTATGATACACTACATCTAGTAGATTTTGTCACTGACCGTGACGTCCGTGTTTGTTTGTCTTACTAAGTGCCACTGATTTCATGAACCAAAGTGTTGTAAGGCTGTTGCCAGTTTGTCCGATTGCAATCTGGCAGATGTTTTGTGGTTCTTCACTCTGTAAATACATACAGGTGCGTTTACTGTAAGTGTCTTTAAGTGTGTGCACAACATAGGATCACACCATGTGCTTTCCTTGAATTGTCCATGTTTGGACCAAACTGCAACCGCGCAATGTTTTCATACTTTAAATTGTCAGAAGTGGTTTAATCTAGCTGAGAACTGGAAAGTGGGAATAAAGCTTCTGAAATGCAGCCTTCAACTGCGAAAGTGGGAGATTTTGGCGAATCCTTTTGCACAATTTGATAAGCTTGAGAGCAGCAGTTGATATGGTTGCTCAATAGACTAAGAGGAGAAAACAAAATAAAAAGCTGCAGAGCATGCAGTGTGAAAATAAAGTGGATTTCCCGAGATCATTCCACTCTTGGCTAATACATAACATGATACACTTTGTCTCTTTTCTGACTCTGACAACAGCAATAACAAAGCTAGACTGCTGGACTTCAGCTTTGTTATTGTTATGTGAAAACTGGGAAGCAGGGCCATCCCAACTTGTAACTATCCCAATTCCCAGCAGTGTGAGGGCATGATTAGTGCATTAGCTTAGTTACAACTGGATTAAGCTCGGATTAGAGGAATGATTCTGGTTAAGTACTCATGTTACAATGGTTAACAATGACATTAGGGTAAAACGCTGGGGAATTCTTCATGTCATTATATTAAACCTGCGTGTGTGTGTGTGTGTGTGTGTGTGTGTGTGTGTGTGTGTGTGTGTGTGTGTGTGTGTGTGTGTGTGTGTGTGTGTGTGTGTGTGTGTCTTAGTTTGATCTGGTCTTCAACAGGAATTCCACATCCAAAATGGTCCGGTGTCCACATTTCATCCATAGAAAGCCTTGACAGAACATGAAAAACATGCCAGACCTTCCTCAAAATTCCCCAAAATCCCACGGCACACTACGTTTCGGGCAAACGGGGCTGTCGTGGTTAAGTGAAAAAATTCCATGCCATGTTCAAGATCTCTTAAAACATGTCAACTATAATCATTAAAACCCATCATGTTTATGTTTATGCTATGGTTTGGGTTTGGCAGAGTCAAGGTACAAAAATAACTTGGAGGCAGTGGCTTTTGTTTAAAATGCTATTAAATACAGTCTCAGTTAAATTTAGAGCAATAATGTGGTCTGGGTGAAGATTACTGGCTTGCCAAAGTAAAGGGACCTTAGATGTCACGATTAACAGAATTACTATGGATGGGGAATGAGCTTAGCCATGGTTGTCCAACATTTTACTGAGTCATCCAACCACCTTGCCCTTCCTCGTCTGCAGATGTCTTCTAACCCTTGTTCCAGATGGTCCTGAGCTACTTCGCCACTATATCATAAACAGATAAACAAGATAAGCAACTGCTACTTTTATGGCATGTGCTGGAATAACTGATGCTGTCATTTTTCTAGGGAGAGAAGAATGGCTTTTTTGGGCTGTTGGGTTCAAAAGTATTTGCATAGGTTAAAGATCTACAAAAAGATAAGAAATCAGTGCATCAATGTCAACCTATCGCTACAGGCTAAACAATCAGCGTCTGGTTAGCGTCAAGCTCATGTGCATAAATTTAGAAGTATTCCTGACTTAGAGCTTAATCACTTCTGAAAGGATGTTTTAAAAATCACCAATAGATGATGAAATGTGAAGAGTTCAGTGAAGTTTGTGTTTTATTATCTAAATATGCGGATGGTACGAAACTGTGCTCCAGCAGGCCAGCTGGATCAAGAATTAAGATTTTGCCATTCAACCATTATATTACCTTCTGAGGGTGTTTATGTTCACCTGAAGGCCTGTTTTGAAGAAACACAGCTCAGCTTGGTAACCATTAAAATCCACCCTGAAGTGATTACAGAGAGCGTGAAAGAACATCGTAGATGCCAGTGTTGTGTTGTTGGCTCCTTTACTTGTGCATATTTAGTTCTACCACCCAGAAACATGACTGATACATGTGCGTGTGTGTGTGTGAGAGAGAGAGAGAGAGAGAGATTGTCAATGCCCTATCTACATTTTCTGTTAAAAACACCCTGTGTGATGATAACGTTACTGTACGGTGGAACAGTGGTTAGCCCACAGCCAGAATATCTAAGTTCAAAATACCAGCTGAGTTGTTCTGTATGGCGTTTGCATGTTCTTCCCATGCCTGCCTGACCATTCCATTTTCATTGGACAGTCCAAAATGCACATGAGGTTAATTGTTAGCACTCTTACCTTGCAATGAAAATATCTTTGGTTTGAATCTGAACCTTGAGTTTTGTTTTTTTCTGTTTGGAGATTGCATGTTGTCCCTGTGCCTTCATGGTTTTCTGGACTGGTGACGACTCCAGGGTGCACTCTGCCTTTCACCCATTTATAATTTAGACTGGCTCCATCCCACTAAGATACTAATTTGGCCAAAGAAGTACGGAAGATGGATAAATGATTCATTCTTGACACCTGTGAGTAATAAATACAGTTAATATTGTCCTATTCTTCGTCACTTTGGACTCCTCATCGACTGGTTCTTTTGTAACACCTGAAGGGTTCCTTCATACTTGTAATAGTGCTGACAGCAAGTGATAGGAGTGACTTCAATGGGTAGTTTTCAATAACATACCAGCTGATATTTTGAAATAATTTGTCTATTCAAAATACGTTCTTTTTGGACTCTCTCTTCACTATAAAGAAGATTTTCGAAGACAGATGCTGCATGTGTCCGTTCTCTCAAAGCATAACACCCCTTTATATACGAAAATATAAATAAGGTTTTGTTTACAGGACAATGAACACTGAAGCTTGAGTTTGGCCTCCAGCCTATGGTCCCTCTGCTTCTGTCTGTTTCTGGATATGTCTGCGTTTGGGGGGGTGGGGTGGGCGGTGGTGGTGGTGGTGGGGGAGCGGTGAAAGAGGATATCTTTTGCTGCATAGAGGTTTCAGGAAATGCCGCTATAGGAGCCTGATGTAGCTGAGAGCCTTTTCGTACGTACACATACACACACACACACACACACACACACACACACACACACACACACACACACACACACACACACACACACACACACACACACACACACACACGGCACAGCACGGTTTGACAGACCAGTGTTTTATGGTCACCAGTTGGCTCAACTTCTTTTTCCCTTACATGTACCACTTGTGACTTTGGGTGCGTGTGCGTGCGTGTTCATGCGTGTGTGTGTGTGTGTGGGTGTGTGTGTGGGTGTTTGCGTGTGTGTGTGTGTGCGTGCGTGCATGCATAAGTGCATATGAGGTCATTACGAGCAATTAGCTGTGGTACTGCAGGGCTAGTTAGGGACCCGCTGATGGATTGGAAACACCCACAAGAAAAACTCACACTTCTTTTATTACATCCTCTCCTCTTCTCTACACTCTCACAGCAGTCACTTGCTGTGCTCCCCAAAAGGGTTTCGTGTGTGTGTGTGCGTGTGTGTGTGTGTGTGTGTGTGTGTGTGTGTGTGTGTGTGTGTGTGTGTGTGTGTGTGTGTGTGGGTGCACGCACACTGTCGTAAATGGATTTGATTTCAAAGGTATGTCTTAGGCCCATTTGAATCATTAAGTGTGATTAGTGGGGAGGGAAGGAGGCCTCCAACTTGCTCTTTACCCACAGAGAGAAAATGTACAGTACTACCAGCTGTGCCTGGGCCAAAGAAATGGAAACATTTCTCTCTCTTGCTGTTTCTCTTTCTTTGCTATTTTTTTTTTTTATTTTACATTTTTTTGACTGTTTAACTGATGGTTTGTTTCACTTGCAATGGCTAAAGCTGGCACATTTGGCATTTTTGAGTATCCTGTTCACATACCAACTGTTTGTTTTGCACACTCAAAGGTGTAAAACTGTAAAACTCAGTGATTTGATTAAGAGTCACAAAGGCTGCAAGCCAGGGCTTACATATCTAATCCTCCTGGCTCTTAGCACTTGGACCCCCAATCACATGAGAAATGACTGTCTGTAACAGAAACATAGTACGCTTGTGAAAACCTTCCAATTATATCACCACTTCTATTTGGCGACATGAGGCTTAAAGTGTTTGTGCATGCGACAGATCTGCTGCTGTATTGTGCAGTTGGAAGAGAAACCAACATTTTATTTCCTGTGTTAATTTGAAAATGATAATATTTCCCCTCCACTGTTTAGTCAGTCGAAAGCAGGGGTGTCCAAACTCGGTCCTGGAGAGCCAGTGACCTGCATGTGTTAGTGATCTCTCCCTGCTTCAGCATACCTGAATCTAAGGATGATGTCATCACCACGGTTGTAAAAAAAAACAGCCCAATAATGAGCCCCTCATTGCAATCAGGTGTGCTGCAACAGGGAGAGAGCTGAACCCCGCGTAACGCCGGCCCTCCAGGACTGAGCTTGGACACCCCTGGTCTCAAGCATATTTAGCTTTCTATGTGTGATGGATGCGGGACTTCACCACAAAATGGAGGAACCATTAATACTACATTTAACAATGTAAAAAAGTAATCCGACATATATTTATTGCATTCTCGTCTCAGTCTCACCTCAACAGGCTGCCATAAATCAACGGTCTGGGAAGCTGTCCAGCTGGCTCTATTTTCCTCAAGAGATGAAGTGGGTTATTTGTTTCATAATGGCCCTTTGAGACATTCTTCTCAGTCTGCCTTTCTGTTTGCTCCATTGTCACTCACCAATGGAGGATTTACGGGCTGTCCAAACTACATGTACAGCCCATTCTCACACTGACACCTAACACAGGTCCATTATTTCAAAGTTTGAAAGCTAATTATATTAACGTTTTGTGGACCTCTAGTGGCTGCCGTAATATTGATGGTTGCAATATCAGCGGTCATCAGGTGTTGGTATTTAGATGATTCAAACAAGAGACATTCAACCAGGAAACTCAAAGATGGCCGTGTTGACTCCAATTTGTTCATGTTTTGAGACATTAAAACTGAATACCACCTCAGAATATTCATTCAGTATCTGAGGGTGGTAAAGGCCGCTCAGAGGACTGTCGGGAGCGGCCTCCCCACCACCTCGGACCTCTACACAGCACGATGCAGGGGGAGGTCTCTATGCATCATGAAGGACTCCACCCACCCAGCACATGGACTGTTTCAGCCCCTCCCCTCAGGAAAGCGGCTGAGGAGCATTCGGAGCAAAACCACCAGGCTCAGGAACAGCTTCTTCCCCGAAGCTGTGAGACTAGTGAACTCGAGCCATGTTCCATAGACTCCCTCACAATTTTTCACTACAAACACTTTACACTTTACATTTCTGCTCTTGTATATTTGTATATATTTTTACGCTCTATATATTTTTATTACTGGCTTACCGGGACCTGAGTCCAAATTTCGTATCATTTCTTTTTGATATGACAATAAAGAATCCTTGAATCCTTGAATCCTTGAATCCTTGACATGTCAGAAACTAAGATGACATTTTACTTTACTTCTTGTATGAAAGGCTTTATCGGTTCCAATAGAAAACATGAAGCACATTGAGTTTCTGTAAGAATACAATAACATAGTAAGGGTGAACATTTGTTTGTGGGGGCTACAATGGAGGAAGCACTGACGCTGCATTTCTGTCATAAAATGTGAAAATATCTGGGTACATTTGGGGTTGCTGCTCTCGTACAATATTTATCATCCTAAATTGACCCTTCACAATGTAGAGCCTGAAAAGATTTCTCACCTGCCAAAACACAGGTGATAATGATTATTAATGAGCATGTTGACACAAGAGCTAATTTATAGTTTGTGTTGGAAGCCAGAGAGGATACTGTTGGTACTTTTTTTTCATTAAACTGACCTTCCCTGTCACCTTGTTTTGATTTGGCAATAATGGGCAAATAATTAACTAATAAAAAACATATTGTATATGCATATGTTAAGTGTGTTCCCAAATGAAGAATGGTTCATGCTCACTCATTGAAGAGCAAAGTATACATGATGTGTTTAATGTTAACTCCCATTAACATATCTTGCTTGAGCATGGTTTTTCTCCATTTAGCTACTTCGACAACGATTGTCGCTCCATTATTTCCCCAGCACGCACTGCAATCACTCGCTATATGAAAAAAAATCATGAAAGGTATTTCCCAGTGGAAAATATAGTGGTAAAAAGTATCCAACACGTGGATCTTTGGCACACTTGTGCCAATTGAGCAATCTTCATTTGCCATTGTCCTTTACTTTCAAAGACATTAAAGACTTAATTACCTAGTAGCTTGGAGATGAGAGAAGACCAGGGGCCTTGGAAGACCAGGTCCGCCACTGCTCACACACAACCCACCACCTACCACAGTGATTTAATCACCAGAATAATTACACCCAACAGAGTCAGAAAGGGGGGAAAACATCACAATGAAGAGTAAACATGACCATTAGGCCCACTGCCATCCCACCACTGGCTCATGCAGTGTGTAGGTGCTTGTATAAAGCGAGCGTGCACCTCATGAGTCAAGGAGAATTTTATGAGCCTCTCAGACTCTGCACAAAGTGTTTTTCTCACTCTCATTGTTTCTGAAGTAGTTTCCAGATTCTTGTAGTTCTGCTTATATGTGTGTGTAGACATTGATGCCATTTATTATTCAGCTAAAAGGTTTGCTCCAGTAATCATGGATCTTGTTTTACTTGGTTTGATTTTTGCATTAATGTATCATAAGAATTGCTTCCTTTGAGTACCATCCCTCCTTTCACTTCTACACCACTTTACCCAACTTTGGGTCGCCAAACCCAGAATTGAACTGGAAGTGTCCCATTGTGCAGGGACAGTGCTAACCACTACACCAGCTTGCAGGACATATGCACGTTTAGTCCAAATAATTTGGTTTTGGCTGCGTTCTGGTTTGTTAACATGTTTTGATACAATTTTGAAGCATAAGCTAAAATCAAAGACCATTGACATACAGTATGTATGTGTCACAATGATGGAGATTGCTAAGAGCTTGTAATTAAGGATTTTGTTCATATTCACCACAGCATTTTATTTTCTTTTGGCCTTATTCTTTTTCCGTTTCTACTTCAGTGTTGCTGCACATCTTGGAGCTTGTTTTAGGTACCAGTCGTCACTGCTCAGCACTTATCCTGCACGACACGCCACAAGTAATAGTTGTTTTAAGATGTTATCTGAGTGCATTTATCCCCGTGTGTTTCTGATGCAAGAAAGTCTGGGCATGCATGTTTTCTGCTGTGGAAGTGTGTCTGTTTATGTGTCAACAGCCGCGGAATTGTGTTCCCAAATTAGCCTGCGGTTTCTCTCAGCATCGGAAAATAGTTTTCATAAGCAGTTGAAAGATGTGGTGGAATGGTGAAGATTGAATGTGTGTGTGTGTGTGTGTGTGTGTGTGTGTGTGTGTGTGTGTGTGTGTGTGTGTGTGTGTGTGTGTGTGTGTGTGTGTGTGTGTGTGTGTGTGTGTGTGTGTGTGTGTGTGTGTGTGTGTGTGTGTGTGTGTGTGTGTGTGACAGAGAGAGAGGTTAACCTGATCCAAGCTTGTGTAAAACTATGAATGCTGAGAAATCAGACAGGCAGTGAGGTCATGCTGTGCTCTGGGCCAAATTCTCCTATCAATTACACAGTCAAGCACACACATACACACAGCCTCTTTCTTTGTTCCTGAACTTTTTTTCCTACTGATTCTGCATCTTTCGAGTTGATTGTTTTTTTTCTTTGGTTTTGTTTGTTTTATCATTCTAACTGGAAACATTACATAATTTTAGAAGTGTTTTTGTTGTTTTTATTTTGCAGGAGTGAAATATTGTTTAGAGAACATTGTTCTTTATTCATCAGGACATCACCTCAACAAGTGATCACATTAGGGCAAGAAATGTAAATTCATACACGAACTGTGTATTCAAGTCAATCTAAATGACTTGTAACACCATCTAACAAGTCAAGGTCAGGACTACTGTACAGAATGTATTGGGAGGCATTTTAGCAAACGCTCTGCTGCATGTACTCCTGGACAATTGCGGCAGGTCTGCAGATCTTGTCATAATACCCATTCTTTAAAGAAAGTGATTAACAAAAAAAAAAATGTAGGACTACAATCGTACAGCAAGCTTGATTTATCTTGGGTAAAAGAAAAATGGCTTGAGAATGAATTTTAGAGCAAGGTTCAAGCTCAACCGCTGGCTTTGAAGATAAAGTTTACACTTACCTATAAAATGGTTTGGAAGCAGAACACAAATGCAATAAGTTCTGTTCTGAGATCTAGAGATTCTTTAATGATGCAGTCATGGGAATGTGCCTCGGATTAATTGAGGAGAGTGTAGGGTTTTCATCTGTCAACAATAGCAACTTGTTTACTCACAAAAAAAAAAAAAAAAAAAAAAAAAAAAATTGAGCAGAGCAGAGGTGGGAAGGAGGAGGGGTCAGTTTTATTGCATGTTGAACACATTTCTGTAGTTTACAGGCCTGTAATGAAGGAGTAGTGCTGCTGCTCCTGCTGAGTGTGACTGGGCGACGGATGAGGACTGGACAGAGGAAGAGAAGAGAGGCAGAGCTGTGGCCACACAGTGTGTGTGTGTGTGTGTGCGCGCGTGTGTGTGTGTGTGTGTGTGTGTGTGTGTGTGTGTGTGTGTGTGTGTTTTCGCCGAACGTGCGTGTGTACATGTGTTTCAGCAGTATCTCATAGCTGCTTCATCTGGTCTTCATTTGGCTACAAAATGTTTGGCTGCTTCTGTATTTTGCTGCCGGTGTTTGTGTCCGTGCGTGTGCATGCGTGGCGGTCCTAAACTTTTGTTTTTCCCAAAAGTCTCAGCCTTGAGCTTTATTTTTAAAGTTCATAAGCAAAGATTCTAACAAGCTAAAGCTAAATAAATGACCTCTGGATCAGATTTGCTTGGAGGCACATGACTGTATCCCCCAGTTGGTCTATGTGTCCCATTTCTAAATTACTTTTCACTCAGATAGCTGCTTCACCACCAGAGTGGTTAGAAAAAAGTTCCACAAATGTTTTCTAAAATCTAAGTGGAACGTTACTGCTCTCTCATTGACAGTACACACTCTTCCAATCAATTTAAAACAGACAACTGACACTTTTCCCCATGTTAAATTGTACGTTTCTGCTGAATGCTTCTTTTAGTTTGAGAATAAAGTACATTAACACTGGCTGACATCCAGCAAACTCCCACAAAAATGGACTTTAGGACGCATGTTGAAGGCCTACATGTGAAAACTCTGATGTTACATGAAGTCAGAAAGTTGAAGTTAAAGTTAAACTAATTCATCTTCATCACATTTGCATTCAGTTCTAATTATCAGTTTTGAATCCCACAGAATCCCAGTCCGAGTTCAACATGATTCTTTGGGAGAAAATTACAACCTGCACTTCCTCCACCCAGGTTGGACACATCACCCACTTCTCAAGTTTCCTCACTAATTGCACAATGCCCCCCCCCTCATGTTGTGCCATTTTCTGAGGAAACATGAAGATGCAGATTAAGTGCCTGCAGGTTTTGCACATGAAAACATTTCATTGCTGTGATAAAACCTGTTACATCCGTCGTTTCAGCACCATCCTTTGATCCTCATTCAAAAAAGAGGGTTTTTCATGCTTTTTTGTAGCAGAAACTCCCACAAAATAGGTGACCTGACAAGGTACTTGTCCAATGTCTACTAATGAAGTCATCTGTCTTTAGAAAAATCTGTTAAATGAAGGATGTTGCTGCTTTTCCCTGGATTTTCATGTATTTATCTGTACTATGGTTTAGTGTACTCTCCTTTATCACATGTTTCGTGGCTTCTATTTTGTGTTGTGTTTCCTTGGCTGTAAATTTAAATATGATGATGTTTATATGATAAAGAAAGGCCATACTAAAGTTTGTAGCAGGCAAAGACCCAAACGCAGTTCAAGTTTTCTATTTCTGACTTTTTCTTTCCCCCTTAAAACAAATTATTTGCCTAAATGTAATCGTTAAGAGGCGAAAAAAACACTTAAATGCGTGTCAATAAGAGGTGTGATTCAGACCTCCGAGTGTGTGTAGGAACTGCTAATTTCTGTTCCACCTCTGCAGATCCCTGCCTGCACACACTTACCAACCTCAAGACTGGTTCTCAGGCTCTGCAGTAATTTAGGGTCAGAGTTTGGGCCCCTCGTCAATCAGCAGGTCATTAGAGCAATTTAATGACCCTCCCCTTCCTCCTTCATTTTCTCCTCTTCTTTCCTCTCCCTTCGTACCCTTGCTGCATGATACTGTAACCCTCTCCCCTGCCTCCCCGAAGCCTCGTATTCTTACTCCAGACCTTCCCCTTTCATTCTTTTTCAATAGTTTGATAGTTAAAACACAGGTTCATATTTTTCTCCCCCCTGACACTACATTTGCCTCTTGTTTTCTGGCTACTTGTGTTTCTTCTCACTCGACATTGATATCTCCTTCAGGGGACGTGAACCAACTGAGGGAGAGCAGGTCTGCACTATTTCACGTGTCTCAGGGTTCAATTCTCTGCATTCCCTCAGATAACAAATCGGCCCGACATCTTCTATCCCCGTCCAGTTCTGTTTTTGTTCTTTCCTCCTGTCCTTTAACTGCCTTTCTTCTTTTCTCTTGTCTTTCTGCTGACTTCTTGTCCAAATTCTGCCTGCTGGCGCCCTCCTGAGACTCCCTGGCTTTCCGTTCCTCTGCACCACACTTCATCAGTCTTTTTTAACACATCATTCAACAACACTTCAAGTTCATCTATGCTGAGCGTTACTAAAAGGCCCTCTATCATTTTTTAGATGTTGTTGGAGACTAACAACCATCAACAACGTACCTCAAGCACCAAGAAAGTACATGTGCATAAAATAACCTGCTTTGCTCTTTGTAAAAACATCTTAATTTTTTTTTCTTGATTGCTGGTGATTAGTTGGACCAGATTTAAATAAATAAATGTAGTTATGACACGAGTTTACATCCACAGAAAGTAAGTCTCTCTGTTTTGGACTATGTGAGTTCTGCATGCAGTAAATCAAATAGGTTATCAGTGAATTATCTCCTGAGAAAATGTATATCTCACTTGTTGCTATGAGGTGCTGGGTTGCTTTCTCTTACTGGATGAGGTGCCAATGTCTCCAGGTGAACAACAGAAAATTGGCCTATACGTGGCTAATACAGTCATTCTGTGCAAGTTTAATCCCCAAATGCTTACTTTTGAAGTGAATTTCCACATCACATCACATCACGTCACGTCACGTCACGTCACGTCACGTCACGTCACGTCACGTCACGTCACGTCACGTCACGTCACGTCACATCACATCCATTTTTTTATATAAACATTTGTTTAAAATATAATATCTCTACAGGAAGCAGATTAACACAATCTTGAGAGGATTGTGGTAAACATGAAAAAATACCCCCCCCCCCCCCCCTTATACAACATTTCCATCCTGTGGTGTTTAATGATATTTCAATTCAATTCAACTTTATTTATATACCACCAAATACAACAATCATTTTTCTGTGGTAGAAAAAACCAGAAAAAAACCAACAAACCCACTTCTATTTCAAAACATTATAGAATGCGAGAAGCACCCTTCACCTATTAATTAATTCGTCAGTGTGAGTTTATAAGACACATGGGAGTTACCAAATTAGCTCACCTCAAGAAAAAAATGGAGAATTGATACTTTCTTTCTTTTATTGGTTTCATTCATTTTACATTTATGCCAAATTACATTCCAGTTATATCTATTTGCCTGCTCTGTTCTTCCTCTGCATTCTCCCCCTGGTTTTGGTCGACCTTAAACAAGCTCTAGCAGTTGACTGCTTTTGGCTATTAAACAGAGAATTGGGGATATTATAGTAGAAGACAGGGTCTTTACAGAAGCCAAGAGAAATACCTGTCTGCTGGAAACTGCTGCACTTCAGGGGAACAGTTAGCTCTTTATGGACCTTCAGTAAACAATAATAGTTCCAGAAACTCATCGCCAAGGTCTCCATCACCTAAGCTGAGTGTGCTGAAGCCAGCATAGTACTTTACAATAAAATAAAAAAATATATGCGGTATTACCACAGCACTACCAAGTTAACCATAGTCCATATGTGGGTATGTGCATATATAAATATATAAAACCATTATGTTGATACAAATGAAGTACAATTAAAGAGGACTGAAAAAGAGTAGTGTGGGTGTGGGTGTGGGTGTGTGCCGAAGGAGCAGCGTTTCGCGCCCCCCTCCTGTCTCTGCTACATGTGGAAGCAATATCAACCCAAATGTGTTCCTCATTAAAGCAGCGTCAGCAGCGCATATGAACATGGTCAGGATACACAGACAAATTAGCCCATTTCCCCCCAACACACACACACACACACACACACACACACACACACACACACACACACACACACACACACACACACACACACACACACACACACTCACAAGTGTGCATAAGCAGACCAACACACTTTTTTTTTTTTTTTTTTTACGAGCACATGCTCGGCCTAATAAACTCTTAAAAAGCTTAATAATGAGCATTTTAACATTGTCTTCCTTAGGGGTCAGTGTTTCCTAATAGCAAGAGAATTAATGAAGCTTGTGCTGTAGAAATGTGTGCAGGAATGTGCTGCATATCCTGATGGGGCGTGTGTGTGTGTGTGTGTGTGTGTGTGTGTGTGTGTGTGTGTGTGTGTGCACGCGCACGTGCGTGCGTGTGTGTGTGTGTGTGTGTGTGTGTGTGTGTGTGTGTGTGTGTGTGTGTGTGTGTGCATTTGTGAGCAGGCCTATGACTATGGATAAGGGGTCATGCAGAACCAGGCACCGAGAACTCGGCATAAGAAAGATTATGAGTCTCACACTGCTTTGGCTCTGCTTATTTCCCCGCTGGGTGTGTGCCTGACTCCAAATGTGTGTATTTAAATGGAAGGGATTGGCTTCCTGCGTCCCGATTGGACAAAGTATCAGGAAAACCCCCTCTGGTCTCAGTCTCAGTCAATGTTGTTACACTTTTTTTTCTGTGTAAACCTGCTAATAAACATCACATGAGTTGTACTTATGTGGACAGAAGTTACAGTTTGCATATTTGTGAGTGCACACAAGAACAACACCCACAACCAAGCATTAATTCATACATTTGATTATCAGTCTTCAGAATGCGAGTGACACTTCTTATACATTTGTGGTAACATTTTATGGTTTCGCAGATTTTCTTTGTTTACTTGTGGAACTCACACACATACCATATGTGCGCTTTCATACCATATAATCATAAAATCACTCTTGCAACATTTGCTCCCGTCAGAATTAATGTTGATTCTGGATCTGACCCAATCGGGGTGAAAAATGTTTGGAGAGTTGTTGAACAATGGTGAGCAACGTTTGCTTGGGAGGACACTGTGCGTGTGTGTAAGTGTGTGCGTGTTCGTCCATGCGTCTCTTTCTGACAGGGTGTTTTTCTATTGGCACTCAGGGGGAAATGTAATCTTGGCCAGAGCTGCTGAAACTGAGAAATGAAAAAAGACAAAATAAAAAAAAAAGAAGAAGATTAATAGCTAACCAAATGTCCATTTAAGGTTGAAGTCTTTCCAATTTGGGAGGAGAAACAAAAGATGAAGAAGTTTTGGACTATCCACAGTGCGGTGCCTGTACATTTTACATGGTTAATGACCACAAAAGAAATATTATTCTTGTATTGTCCCTTGTTTTTGTGTTGTCAACCCTGGAAGACAGTAATGTGTATTAATGGTCTAACTGAAAACTGGCTGAAGTACAAGAAACGTTGTGAGAGAATTTAAAATGTGTGTTCCCTCAAAAGTTTGCCAGTGCTTGAAGTGGTCTTTGGAAATATCTACTCCGCATTTTATCTGATTGATGACGACGATCCCTTCATACAGGCTTTTTAAACATGGCATCCAGGACGGTGAATGGTCAACTCATCCATGGACACCTCGTCCACAAAACAGCAAACCCGGACAACTCGTCCACGGGATTCCAGACAACTCATCCACGACAATTTTTTTCAGCATTTCAAAGTATATTTGACACATTTGGAAGTATTATTAAGTGTATTTGACACAAAATAAAAATGGTATTATTATCCAAGTTAGCCTTGGGCAAGTTGTCCTAGAATCACTCTAATGTAGGGCTTGTTGTGCTCATTCAGTTCATAATGATCCACCAAATAAGAAAAACACGTATTGTCCATCGAGTACTCCATGTCGCTGAAATGTGTATGTATACAGAAAATTAAGTCCAAATAGGTGCTCCTTAAGAGGTCAAAGCAGATAGTTGCATCAAGCCATAGATGCACTCACTAGAAAGAAGAGTAAAAGTAATAAAAATGGGAAATGTAAAATTGCATACTTGATATACTTAATCTGTGTGCAGTACATAGGCAAAATGACAAGGTTGAAAACATAATACAGTCAGAAATCTTTCCAGCTCAACAGCTGTGATTAGAAAGTGACCAGATAGAGAAGTAAACTAAAAGTGCTGCTTACAATGTCATTGTGTTTATTCAGTGACGCTCACAATGGATAACAGGCTGAACCTGCTGCAGGCAGAGACAGACTGTGAGAACTAAATTCAGAAACAAAGGCAGGATTAGTGTGTGTGTGTGTGTGTGTCTGTGTGTGTGGTGGTAGGGGGGGGGCAGAAATCTGAACAAGGAAATTAAGTAATAAGTTAGTCAAAAGTATAGCTGATGAATTTACTGTTTTCAGTGGATTTTGAAATGGAAATCATTTGGCTTGTTATTCTATTTATGTATTGTTTGTCATTTTCTGATTTTGCCTTTAATCACAACTGTTTTCTTTTGCTCTTCCTACAACACTGATCTTTTATGTGTGGGGTTGCATGTTCTCCCTGTGGCTCTGTGGGGTTCCTCTGGCAATAGATACTATTTTAGATTAACTGGTGACGGTAAAATGTAGTGTCTATGTCTCCTTCTGATTTAGTGGTGATCTGTTCAACTTTCGCCTGGTATTCGTCCCATTCCTAATCATCCCAGCATTGATAGGCAAGGCCAATGGATAGAAGATGTGGCTTTACAGATTGCAGCTGCAGATGAAACCACTTATGAATGACAGGAAAAACATGTGGACATGTGTAATTTTTTTTTTGCTGGACTGCAACTGAGAAATGTGTCTTGCAGACAGAAGTTTGGAAATTGGGACAAAAGTCTGCAAATTTTCCCTGTTAATGAGAGCTAATGGTGTGAGCAGGGGCTCTGGGGGAGACTCTGCCTGGTTTTGCAAATGTCATCCCCCAATACGGGTTCACATCAGTCTGATTTCCTGCTTCTTTCTTTTAATGGAGTTTTATACACTCCCCTCAACTAATCATCACCCTAATCAGTATTATGCGAAAAACATGTCCATGTTTGTGTTTGTGTGTGGTGTAACCAGGTAGAACCCTACGATTCCTCCCCATTGAACAGTCTTTTGTGTTGAACACAATACAGAGCCGTGATACCTTACTCCACTTCTCCTATAGCCCCTCTTGTCCCTATATAAAAGCAGGAGGGGCTGGTGTGTGTGTGTGTGTGTGTGTGTGTGCGTTTCTTTGTGCTTTTATGTGTAAGTGTGAACACAACCCAGAAGCCTAATTGTGTGTATCTTGCAGTCACTGTTGAATAAAACTGACAAGCTAACAGGCAAAGCAAAGGGATGGCGACAAGTGATAGATATGACGGAGCTCAATAATTGTGAATGAGTAGACAAGAAGAGAGCAGGGGCGGCGGGTTTTATGGCCACGTCTGGCTGAGTGAGTTAATGATCAAACAGATGCTGGAGCTGAGTCTCACTCACTCTAAGTCGCTCTCTCTATCTAACGAGACAGGAGCACTCAGCCCAGACTAATGCTGCTTTTCTCCTTCCTCTTTAGCCTTCCCCTCTTCTTTTTTACAAGCCTGTCGCTGCTTAATTAGTGGCGATAGAGGGACAGTTTGACCACAGGAGCAAAGGGGGTTGGGGGGGGCAGGGATGTAGAAATTACAAATGATTGTGTAACAGATGATGAAACTTGTCAGTAGCCCAGCCTTTCTTTTCCTGTGCCCATCAATTTTCAAATGTTTGTATCATACGTGGATTACACATTAATTCTACACACAGGAGACACCAGGATTTGTGGACACATGAGGCAGGCAATCGATAAATCGTACATTTGAATGGAGTCGGTTAAAGATCAGACATCATAAGATGCAGGAAACGCACAGATATGACCTGTGATATATTCCTTTGAAGAAGAGCACGTTTCCAATGCAAATGTGTGTGGATTTTTTATTTATTTAATTATTTGGTACTGTACATTTGTTTTAATCCAGCTTCTGTTCAATTGTTTAGCCCAAGAATATGAACTTATATAGCAAATTTGACTTAGAAATGCAGGTGTGTCACATTAAAGACATCTTTTTTCCTCATGTGAGTCATTTGCGTGAAGTCATCATGTTCTCCCCATGCGTGTTTTGGATTTCTCTGGATACTCCGGTGTCCTACTACAGACCGAGATTAACCGCTGTCTGTATCTCTATTTGCACTGTAATAGAATAGAATAGAATAGAATAGAATAGAATGGACTAGAAATGCTATATTGATCCCAGGATGAAATTATTTAAAGTAGAAAGTGGCATAGAAGATGGATAGAATGATAATAGTAATATTTGATTACTAATAGTAATATTTTTATACTGTCAACCTGTAAGCAAATTGGCTTTTGTTTGTTTTAAAACTAATGATGGCAACAAAATCTGAATTCCTGTTGAGTGCTGAATTATTTCACGGGGCGAATGTGGCTCAGTGATATAGAGGGTCGTCCAATAACCGAGGGGTTGGAGGTTTGAATCCCACTCTATCCAAGTCATTGTGTCACTGGGCAAGGCACTTTACCCCCATTGCCTTGTATGCCTCACTGAATTGGTAGCCACGCCTCCGTCAGTATGCCCCAGGGCAGATATGGCTACAACGTAGCTAATACCACCAGTGTGAATGAATAATGGTTTCTGTATGTGCTTTGAGTCACCTCGGGAAAAAAAAGCACAATATAAATCCATGTCATTATTATTTTCACATTTCTGGTGGAAATGTCATCCTGATCTCAACAGTTTCTCAGAAACCTTGAACTGAATTGAAATGTGTGTTGCTATGACATTGCTGGAAAAGACGGAGTCACTGAGTCATATGACAGCTCAACAGGATTTTAATTGGACCATAGCTGCTCTGCATGATGTCAGCTGATTCAGGCTGCTGCTGCTGATGATTATAAGTGCTGAGGACCGCTGGTCATTGTGCTCACTTCATTCTTTTTTTTCACGAGGATGAAATCTGAGCGAACTAGTGTTTATCCATACATATGACATTGTTGTGTTAAAACACAAATATGTGTTCCGGTGTTATTTGTAAAAAAAAAAGCATAATTATAATAATACATTGCGTGCCTGCTGCAGTTGAGTTCATGTTGGTCCGAGTTGGTGCCTGATTTACCTAATGAATCACACACACACACAAAAAAATTCACTTGGTCCACGCTCAGTGTTCAACGATCTGAATGACAAGCTGGTGGACAAAAGCAATTTAAGAGTAAATTATTTGGGGGAAACCACGATCTCATGATGTGGTCCACTCCTTTCACTCTTTTTCCATCCTTCATCCGCCAATCTTTTTCTCCCCCAACTTTTCCGCTCTGCAGGATACCAATTGGCCAGACCACCTGTTGCTGTTGGCGACGGGGCCCTGACAGGAGAATGTGATTGGACGGCAAGGTCGTTAACCTCCGCATACAGAGAGAGGTGAACCCTGGTGGGAGGGGGTGACAAGGACACACAGTGTCTTAATGAACACGCGCACGCACGCACACACACACACACACACACACACACACACACAGAACATTGTACACGCTGCATAAACACATGCAGACGAACGCACACACATTTAAAAGCACTTTCCCCTATTTTCTCTCCCCCTGTCGCCCTCCTCCCCTTGTCCTCTGAAGGAGCGTTTAGTAAAACAGCAATCGGCTCTATTGAAGACCAGTCTCTTTTCTCCACTTCTCTTTGTCCTCAGCTGATTGGCAATTTGTCTGGAGATGAATTAGTTAGCTGGTTTCACAGGAGAGGCTGAATGGAATAAAGGCCTTAATGCCAGAAGAATTAGAGAGCTAGTTAAGGCAGACGGAGAAGGAGAGAAGTAGAGGGGGAGTTGGAGAAAGGAGAGGCGCAAGCTGAACGAGTGGAAAAGAGAAAAGAGTGAATGAGAGCGCTGATTGAAATGGTGGATATGGTAGTATAAAGGGCTGGAGCACAGACTGAGTGCTTCAGGCAATTAAAACAGCTCGCTGCTCCTCTGGTCCTATTGTCATGACGGAGAAGAGCTTTTTGCATACTTCAATGCTCTAACGATGTTTTCTGTGACTCCATAGGACTCACTTACTCTGCGCCTGGAAACAAGTGCTTTTATCTGAGCTCTGCTACAAATGATGAAGGGACTGTTTGTGGTGGTAACGTTGTGCCGGGGCCATCAGAATATGATGGATTCAACAGTTCAATGGAGCGTACGGACTGCCAAGTTTAGATCCGAGGTCTTGGTTGGCCTAAAAGCGATTAGTGCCAATGTTTTACAATAAAAAATGTTTTAAATCACTGTGTGTGACAAAAGCAAAATTGTGACAATGTGGAAAGATCTCTCCTGCAGTGAATTGTCTGCTCAACTTGAAGCTTGGCTCAACTTCTTGAAGCTTTACAGTGGGTTTCAGCTCTTTGTTAAGAGATTTAAATATGCCCACTATTGTTCCATTGCCAATTGTCCGGTTGACTGGAGGAACAATTAGTATCAAAAGTATTATTTTAATGTTATTACAAAACCAGAGTGAAAGAAAGTGACCAGTACCATGATTTCACCTATTTATTTGCTAACATTAAAAATAAAGAAATGGATATTGTGGCGTAGTTAGCTGATCCAGATCCAAGTTAAATAAAAAAAACATACACACTGTTTTTAGGTTCACTAAGTGAATAGCTGAAAGACCTAAATAGAATAACCTGAAATAATCCAGTAGAAGTAGCATCCACAATAAAGCTCTATACTGTGCTAAACACAGCACAATGTATGTTAAATTACTGTGATGGTCTTTGTTACCATTCAAATCTAAATATGAGTCAAAACAGTACCAGGAAACATTTCTGTGAGGATACAGGGCTCCTTCGGTCCTTCACATGCTGTTTGGTCTTAATTCTTTGATTAAGAGCTCTTTGATTTGCTGATTTCAGATTCAGAAGTCCAACTGTGAACGAACTTTGGCAAAGTTCATTTCTTAACAAATCAAGGCTTTTGAAATGATCTTTACCTGCTTGTTTGGTGTATGAAGTCTGAAATGAAACACAATAACAGGACGAGTTGGACGGAAACATTAACATAAGCTACTAACAAGTAGGGTTGCAAAGGGGTGGAAAATGTATGGAACTTTTCCACAAAATTTCCATGGGAAGTGAAGCTGTGGACTTTTGGAAATGTTCCTTATTACTGATTATTGTTTTGCCGCAATTCAATGCAGAATTGTACATGTCCACATCATGATGCATGGTAGAAACAATTAAATTCAACACCCCTAACATTTCTATGTAATATTTCAAATCTTTCAAATATTACATTACATTAGTCATCTGTCTAATTTGTTATATGACTAATAATTTCATCAAAACTTACTTCACTTTGGTTCAAATGTGTGGCTTCAATAGTATTGTGCTCTGAGCTCAAATGTTTGGTGCAAGATCTTAGAAATCATGTGTACCGGTACATGTGATGGAGTAATGCCCAGTGCATCGAGGGGGCGTGGTCTCAGTAGCACTGCAGTCAGCTGTGCACTATGGGCATGTGAATGAGGAATGGCACAAATATTCAACTGTACTTGCATGAAATTTGGTTGTATTTGCAAGGATTTTACTTAAATATATTTCCCCCAACTATAATTAGGTTCCCTATTAAGAGCCAAACTGCAATTTATTGAATACATTGTTTGTTCCAATAAATTCCTATACATTTCAGTTTGTTCTCATGGAAAGTTTCCAATTTTGAAAATCCCAATTGGTGATGGCAGTGTACACCCTGGACCCGTCGTCTCAATATACAGCACTTGTATATTTTTGTGGATTGATTATTGCTTTGTTGATTAGTTGGTCAAGTATAACATGAGCATTTTTGTTTCATATGTTTAGATATATTTATTTGCATTTACATTTTTATTTTTATATTATTCTTTAAAGAAATTATCTAGTGCATAGGGAAAAAGGTTTAAAGGTTATGACCGCCAGCTGTTCAAAATATTATAGGGTTTTCTTTATATGAAATTTGGTGCTTCCATGGCAAAAATTACTATTTGCTCAGGCTTTCCAATACACAATACATTCTACTTATTTTATCACCTTTATCCTAATAAAGCTTTTGCTTTATTAAGTCTCATTTTTATGCCTTACTTGATCTATTTGTTTTAATGTATTTCATCAATCTTGATTGCTTAAGATTAAGATTGTTAAGTGCCCTGTTTGAATATATTTGTTATATTTCCTGGTAAAGCACTGTGCATTGCTGTGTATCTGAATGGTGCGATGGAAATAAACTTGCCTTGGATGGTAACGTCATAGCTGACACACAAAAAAAACACACAGATCCTCTTTTTCCAATAATTACACTGCAATTTTTAATGTGAAAGGTTATCACTTTATATTCTGACTATCTTGCTTTTTTGCAGTGAAACTAAATGGGCACAGAGGCAATGGTTGATTTGACAAACATTAAATAAATGTCTCCGAGGTACAAATACAGATTGACTGTCATATTTAATTGCTTACACAAACTCACATGCACTCACACTGGCACGGACTTCCACTGGGCTGTCCCTTATTCTCTTTTTCTGGCACCATTGACAGTATCAACCTTCCTGACAGACTCTTCCTGAAAGGCTGCATACCGTACCCTCCGACTCTGTTTCACTTACACACAGCTCATACATTTCTTTTGTGACAGTTGACACGTCATTCTTTTTTATGAGATGATATCTTGAAGGCTGGACATTACATCACTATACAGAAATATGTGCAGTTGCATGTAGAAGCCCTTCATTCTCCAACTCCATACAAAACGTGTGCAGCACATAGCCTCTATGCTACGTAGTTGCTTTATTTGTTTACATTTTTCTTTATTTCAAACTTGTTGTGTGCTTGGATGTTACACAGTTGTTGTTCCTTTAAATATTTAGCTTCTGTCTATCTGCATCCCACATTTCAAGAGTATGTATAACCCTTCATGTTGGAACGTGTACATTGTTATGACACCTTTAGTTGTCTATTTTTGTTTTCACACAGCACATTGATTGAGACTGACAGGTATTTTTCGACAACTTTTTGGCATCACACACATCTCCCACTGTCTGCACTGGATCTGCCTTCTGGTGTGCATAAGTGTTAAGTGTTGAAACTATAAATACTCCAATGATCCTCCAATGAGGAATTTGATTTTTTTTTCTCCATCTGCTCCTTTGTGTGTCTGTAGGAGCAGTGGTAATTGCACAGGTACATTTTTAAGATGTCTGCTGGTGGACCACCTCATTGGGGCTGTCAGCACATACAAGGTCTGAAAACGTACAGTGAACTGGAAAGAGGATAAGAGGCGGATGAAGAAGACGAGGACAGCAAAATTAGATGGGGTGCAGTGTTAGGAGTGGTAATGTGAAGGGAGCGAGGTTGAGGAAAAAGCCAAGAATGATGGAGAGGTGAGATGGACAAGAGAGACAACACAGGTAGATGAAGGGGAAAGAGGATGACAGGTGGCAAATGGTGGTGAATGGGGGAGAGAGGGAAAGAAAGGAGGAGGGACAGAAAAGAGACAACTAATAATGGAAAAGCACTTCTGTCGTCAAGGCTAAAGCCAAAGAAATATCATTCACATCCCTCATTATCTATGGATTAAGCAAACACACACACACACACACACACACACACACACACTCTGTAGAAATACAAATAGCAAAGTGTACAACGTCTCACACACGGAAAAGTTCTCATTATCAAATTATGTTGGTATGTCCCTATTGGGTGGCCTCTGCCCATTCTGACTCTGGGGCATATTTCTCCAAATTTCCCTGGGCCAGCTTAGCTCACACAATTAGACGAATCCGCATTCATGGTCCAAGTATAAGTACCCGTAAATATGATTGTGGCTTTTTTTTGTGTGTGTGTTTAAAAATACACAATGCAAAATAGTTACTATCCTGCCTGCGTCTCATCGAGCACAGAGAAAACAAACAAGTTATGACTTAGACTGAACTAAAGTAAACAGACACACACCGACAGAACACAGTTACACAGGCCAATAGCGATGCTATATAGCTATAATCAGTCTGTGTCACCGTTATACTCTCAAAGTCCATTTTTGCTTTGCAAATTAAATAAATGAAACATCCCAGGTCCAATACAAGCATGCATTTGGTTTTTCCATCGTCAGCCTCAAGAACAATCTTTTTCCCTCTTCAAGCTACAGTTTCATTTTGAAACAGGTAAATGCAAGAATTTCTAACAAATGTAATAATCAATCAATATGATTTGCTCAAACTAATGAATGCTTAAAAACTATTATTTATATATACTACTAGTTATATCAATAGCAGATAATACAATGACATAATCACTGAAGAAGCCAAACCCTCCCTGAAAAAAACTAGTCATAACTAACATTTTCCTCTAGGCGTACAGGTTAACATCATAAATAACATAAAATATTTACAACCTCTATAGATTAGTACTAATTCAATAAGTACAGCTGCAGATAAAACAAGTATTCACCACTACCCATTTTACTACAAGAGCATGACTGCAGGATCAGATCAGTGTTTCTTTTTCCTGTCTGGTTGTATTATCTTAATGTACTGGAACACACACTCCCAGGTCCATTAAGTTATATATGGAAACATCTACCATTCCTGCTTAATGTACACTGACATTTCACATGCTCGATCATGTGTTCCTTTTACTTACAGGCAGCCTTCTGTGTTTTTCAGTTAGACTATAACACACTTACTTCTCCAAATAAATTTGGTTACTTTCTTATAGAAAGTTTCAAGTAGTCTCAAGAAAAGATTTTCTCAGTCATCACTAATGAAAAACTGCAACTACACAAGTTAACTGATACAAATCTGCAGAAATTTGAACAACAACTTTCCCAGTTCATCATATGTAAGAATACATCTGGGTTTGTGAGTCCTTGAAACATGGCTCATTGGTTGGGTGAAACCGGATGTCCCACCGCTTTAGCCCATGGTGGCGAAGCTATTTAGCTCGCGAGATATTTTCCAACTTTTTCTTCCTGCGTCTGCTTCTTCTGATTCTTGGGGTTAGCTGTTTGTTTAGTACCCAGAATTCAATGCACACCTCATGTCCTCCCTGTCCTCTCACCCCACCCGCGAGAAAGATCGCTTGTAAAGGATCTACTTTGTCTGCACACGGACCATTTTCCAGGAGAAAAAAAATATTACAGGACCGCCGCTTTTGATTTTCCAAGTCTTTTTCAGATTCAAATACCCAAAATGCATTGCGTTCTACATCATGTCCTCTCAACCCTCACCCCACCCGTTTGAAAGTCCATTTGAAAGAGGAGAGAAACCATTATTTTAAAGGGGACCAGATTCCGCTTGAAAAATCGGGAATAGAGTTCGAGGTGCATTCATATTTCCTCAAACGAAACAGTCTTTCCCAGAAAGTCCCCGAAGAGAACTCTGGTCCGCATCAAACAGGGGAATGGGAATGCACCATTAAACATTTAGTTTTACTTTTTCTTTAACAAAAAGACCTTGAAATGACGGATTCAAATGATTCATTCATATGATTAACCTACTAATTGAGGTTAAAAAGCACTTTTGTACCTTTCACAGTTTCTTGACTCAGTACTTCAGTGTCTGATACACTTTCATTGTATTTCTCCTTGACCCAAGCCTGTTGGTACTTTTGCCACATCTGCAGAAACTGGAAGTTTACATTACACTGTACTGTCACTGCTCACAGACAGTCGAACGAGAAACTGAGTTCTTACCAGCTGAATTTTTGGCGCTATAATTAAGCAACAAAGTCAAGCAATGTTTCTCTCCCCACTTCTGTTTGGCCTTTGTGCGAGTATGTGTGTGTCCACTGTGTCTTTGCTGTATGGAGTGCAGTCAGATCAGATAATCTCTTTCACTGGCTCCTCTCCTGTTTCTCACATTATCATCCATTATCCTTCCATCTCTCCTCTCCTCCTTTCAGTTCCTTTGTCATCTTTGCCTGACCCCCCCCCCCCCCCTTTCTGTCTGCCCGTCTGACTCTCTGTCTTAGCAAAATCTTGCTCCAAACAATATCTCTCATATGTACGCCATTGTCCCTTTTTAGATCTGCACCTATTTACTACCTTGCTTTGTTTTTCAATTTGTCTCACGTGCACATGCTTGACACAAACATGCATAAATGCATTAACTCCTACTTGGCGGACTGCAGGAAACAATGCACAGGAACGGGCGTGTGTGGTGCTTTGGGGGGGGGGGGGTGATGTTTCTTTTCAGAGATGTCAGGGACATCCTGTCACACACGCACGCACGCACGCACGCACGCACGCACACACACGCACACACGCACACACACACACACACACACACACACACACACACACACACACACACACACACACACACACACACACACACACACAGAGGATGTTGGCTGGACAATGAATAGGTCTCAGGAGTGTTAGGGTGGAAAGGGGCCCTTCCATACCTTGAATTTCCACTCCCACACTGTTCCCTGTTTGGTTCTTCAGTCATTTATTTCTGGCCTGCAGGACAACATGTCCAATTTTTTTTTTTAACATGTAGTGTTTTGATAGCATCTTTTCAGACAGATAATGTATTTAAATCACAGTAAAATCTCTAAATGTCTTTTTGACCTTCAGTTAAGGCAGCAGAGAGGTATCCCCCCCACCCCCTCCCCGACTCTCATGCGAGGCTGTGTGTTTGAATACGGGGGCAGGTGTATGAGTGTGTGAATGAGTCTTTGTGTGATCCGAGTGGGGAAGCAAAGCAGCTACAATCAGAAGTGCAACCATGGGGTGAAGAGTTCAGACAGAGAGATCCAGAAAAAAACAAAAACAAAAATGACAAAAAAAGGGCAGATAAAAGAAAAAATACAAAAGAAATACTGTAAGGACATTTCTAATTGTTTCAAATGCTCAGTCCTATCAGGCACTTCAACCACTGCAGAGGTGGATCATGGTAATATGAGGATGTAAATAACATACTGTCACGTTTTAATCATGATATAGGTTTTCTGTAGTTTTTTTCTGTATTCCACATTTTTAGCTACTACAAAGAGTCTTTACTGTATTTGTGACTGTGATTACCTTTACCGTATCTTTCATTAAGTTTTCTGTGACTTTGACTCTATAAAACATGAGTCACATTTAAATATAGCAGGGTATTTAAGGATTTCAAATACTTTTTTTTTTCAAAAATAACATTGTTTCCCCAAGATTGTTTCCAAATAAATTTCATTTACACACACCAGCTTAAAAACCTTGTTTAGAGCTACTATGAGCATGCCAACTCTATGTAAGAAGAAGCTTAAAGCCTCCACTTTTCAACATAATAGAACATTTGTAAATGCAAACAAGCCAAAAGCATTTGTACAAACGTAAAAACAAGTGCTGCTTTACCAGCATCTATTGTCATCCCAGAAGATGGTTATGTATATTTATGTACAGCACTTTGGCTCAGCTGTGTTTGTGTTTCAAAGTGCTCTAGAAATAAAGTTGAGTAGCCAAACTGTAAACACAGACATCACACATATGATGCTGATGACACATCTGTCCCATACTATGGTGTTAAACTCTGTCTACTCCGTTGCTACGTGCAAATGTAATCCCAAATCTCCATTTTAGCCACAGTTTTCAGATATAATCCTTTTACTTTTAGCTTTGTTTACGTAGTAATGAAAGGCCCAGATGCATTGGAACATCACAGGTTTTGCTACGAGTAAAGGTGCCCTTAATAACATGACAGTTATAATTGCTGACGTCTCTGTTTGCTTGTAAATTTTTATTTTTGTCAAAGATAAAAACAGTTCCAGAGCTTCTGTCTTTCGCTATTTTGCTTCTGACATGGTTCTCAGATTGGCCGAAGTGTTAGCCGATGTTAGTCCACCTCCGCAGTGACGGACACTGCTATATTGTATATGAATACAAAACAGTAGTGCCATACACTTTAGGCAAAGCAATATGGGTGTGATTTTGGGAACCAATACAAGAAGTAGTTTTCATATGAAAGCAAATTATTGTACAAATAATACTACCGCTAATCATCAGATTAATCTTAAATAAGACACTGAATTGTATGGCAAAACTTATCATCTCCGAGGCTGTAGTCAATGAACAACTGAAAATAGAACTATATTTTTTTCTTTTTTATTATCCATAAATAAGAAGAATTGTCTTTTATAAGAAGTGTTTAAGAATCACCAGCTGGCATCTGAAGACATTTACCTGAGAAGAGGTGTGGGGCAATTGTGGGTGATATTCCTTTTTTAGTTTCTTTTTGTTTTATTTAGTTGTTTTTTTTGTTTTTTGTTTTTTGTATAATTCCTCAGTTTTTCATGGGCAACAGTCCAGGTCTATGTTTGCCTAAGGCACCAAGATAAGGGTGGAAACTTGGGGTGAGAGTCAGTCAAGCACAGAGTAACCAAAACACATGATTAGGAGGTTTTGTTGGCTTTATTCAAAACTTCCACTGTGTGCAATGGCACGACGTGGAGATGAATGGAGCCGCAGAGAGAGGGATGAGGAGAATACAGAGAAAAAGAGGGGAGGAGTGGTAAAGAGGGAGAAGGAGCAGTGCCCGGTGCTATTGTCCTGTCTGTCAGTCGCTGGAGGGGAGGAACAAAGAAGACTGGTGGGCTGTGGCGTATCACATGTCTGTCTCACTCTTGCTGACTCTTTGCTCTTATTCACTCGCACACAGTATATTCACTCCAGGAGATGTGTGACTCCTCCACATTTGTTCTGTCTGCCAACCACCATTACCCCTTTCCATCTTTCTCATTCTTGATCTTTTATCCCGATAACCACCCTCTCGCTTAGCCTTCCAGGTCCACTCTCCTTCACCACAAAGGTGGTGCTGAAGCAGGTGGAAGGCCGGCCCGTAGGTTGGAACAGGCAGAAGAAAAAAAAGAGGAAAGGTAGGAGGAGACCACTAACTACCCCGTAGGAATGGAGGTCGCTGTAAGGCCAGTACACCCCACACCTGTCCCTTGGCGCCAGGGAGGGCAGGATAGAGGAGAATGGGGGAGTTGACACACCTGTCCCCTGGGGAACAGTCCATTGGAAGAATGAGGGACGAGGTGAAAAGAGAAGAGGGAAAGAAGGTAGAGAAACACACACTTGTCCCTTTGACCTTTCAGGCAGCGGGAAAAACTGAGTTTTTGTACCGTTTCACTGAGGATAAATGGTGTGCCACAACTTCAACAGTGGACTGAAACTGTTGTGTAATGTTGTATGAATGCTTTCACCATAATAATATTTATGTTGGTGTGGCAAATAGTCTTAATACAGTAACATAGGTGTCTTTTCACTGCATGCGGTTACCTGGACCAATAATTTCCAAGTGGTCATGAGTAGATTTACAGGATAATATGTTGAGCCAAATAAGTCCATTGTTATGGTTACGCATCACTGCTTGGAGTCATACACTGGATCATTGTTAATTTCCATGACACAACTCTGAAACCTTCTCTGTCAGTATCCGGAAGTATAACTGTTGAATAGTCCCTGATCAGGCCTCATTTGGATGGAAATCTCTATTCGTAAAACTCTTCTCTTCTCTTCTCTTCTCTTCTCTTCTCTTCTCTTCTCTTCTCTTCTCTTCTCTTCTCTTCTCTTCTCTTCTCTTCTCTTGTCTTCTCTTGTCTTCCCTTCCCTTCCCTTCCCTTCCCTTCTCTTCTCTTCTCTTCTCTTCTCTTCTCTTCTCTTCTCTTCTCTTCTCTTCTCTTCTCTTCTCTTCTCTTCTCTTCTCTTCTCTTCTCTTCCCTTCTCTGCTTATTCTGGGCCTTATGCGAGAAAATCTTTGTGGGAAAATACTTACCCCGTAAAATTTGAGGGAACATTTGTTGCTTCCAGAAACAGTCCAATAAAAACAGACCGCTGCTTCACTTTCTGTCAATTTTTGTATTCTCCCTCACTCCATCTGTCTTATTTCTGTGGTTTATTCTTTTTCAGCTTGTCATCACTTAAAAAAAGGCTGACCAGAATAGTCTCCCATTGCACCATGCTGAGTTCAGCCATTGCAGGAAATGGTAGACCTTGTAACAAAGATAATAAGTATAAACTAGAATCCGGCAATTTTACCTAACTGCTTGTAGCATTTAACAGGCGACAGTGACTCAACTTGCTTCAGGCTGTCAGATCAAATTTCTCATGAATATATGTTTTTAATAAAGAAATCTAATCAAAATCATAGATACATTGCTTTTGAAAGTTGGGCAAACAAACCTAGTTGGGTTATTGTACCGTAAAGCTACGCTTCATTTCGTTTGGTGAAAATAAAAAATGTTTGGTCTCAGCAGGGAGTTCAATCAAACATCAGGGGAAAAAAAGAATCACTTATATATTTAACATACAGTGATATGTTTTATATACATTATGAGCTGTATGATGATGGTGTGATTTGCCTGGTGGGGTAGGAGGAATCTACCCCCTCTCAGGTCGACTCATTCCCTAAACTGTGGAAAAAGAAATTCTTTTTTTTTTCTTTAAATCTTGGAAGTGATAAAATCTACCCCTTTTTCTGATTAAAGCGGTTTCACCAGCAGAAGGTAAGAAACAGCTCAAATAATTGTATTTTAAAGTCCAAGTAAAGGCAAGCCTGCATGAAGATTAGCTTGATTAGCTTGAAGGAAACACAATATGTCTATTCTCATCCTGAAGAGCACATTTTTATTGAAGTCAGACTTCTGAAGAAATGTATCTTTTATTATCCATGGGTGTTGGTATGAGTATCATATTGGTCCTTTTTGAAGTCAGCTGGGAAGGTTTTTGCATATAGGCCTACTATTTGTCTTCATGACATTCTAGATGTGTCCTTCAATAAACAAGTTTTTAAACTCCTGTTACTCACATTTTATTATGACGATTTCAGTCTATTCAGCTGCTTCCTTCCATAGGGGTCACTACAGCATGTCATTGCAACTTGCACTGTAGCTTTGTTTTTTGTTTTTTATCCCGGATACTCTTCCTTCCACAACCAGATTTTAAATCCTGGTGCCCCCATACTCAAGGTCAAGACTAAATCTGCTGTGCCACCTGGAAGACTATTAATTATACAGCTCAAAACCCTCCCCCTCTGGTGTCTCAACACATAGCGGTTTAAAAAAAAAAAAAAAAGAATATGTGGAGTTAGAGTTGGAGTCCCGACAAAAATTGCACTTTGCTAGAAAACAGACAATAAAACCTTTTTTTTTTTTTTTTAATTGCCGAAATCATTGAGGCACCACACATCCAAGTTCGATTGCAGCTGTTTAAGGATTACCACTTCCCTATCTGGTCCTTCTTTGACCATCACAGCAGGTATTTGTCATGTTAATCCACTAATTCCTGGCACTCTGGTAGCAGGACCAGATAACACTGAACACACATGGATACCCACCTCTGAGCTGAGCCTCCTGTTCAGCGAACAGCCCATGTGTTTGGTGAAACTACATGTTTTACTGTGTGCGTGTATGCATGCGTGTATCAATGCGTGTGTGTGATAACTGTCTGAGCTAAGTTAAAGTTAATATGATTCAGCAATACGCTATGCAGCTTCAATTATTACTCCCATTTCAAGATGATTATTTTGTTTGTGGAGTCAGATTCCAATTCCATTTTTTATTCGCTTGTTGATAGCTTTGTTTTAAAATCAACAATGATTCTAAAAAGAGTATCACATTTACAAGTCACAGTATGATAACAGATTTAAGATCGTCGAGTGTTTACATACTCACCCCAAATCTTCTGGAACTTCTCCACGTGACTGCTTCAAAGAGTTATTGCAATCACCTTACAATTAATTAAAAATGTATCTATCATGCTGTTAATACTTTATTCAATATTGTAACACTTGGTTCAGTTTAGTTTTTACAAAAT
The DNA here is from genome assembly GCF_963422515.1 of Blennius ocellaris. Lineage (NCBI taxonomy): Eukaryota > Metazoa > Chordata > Actinopteri > Blenniiformes > Blenniidae > Blennius > Blennius ocellaris. Next base: position 7,549,864 of record NC_137651.1, on the reverse strand, counting down.
AATCCATTCTAATTTAACAATTAAATGCATTCATTGTATACATTCCACAAACATCTCATTCAAAAATATTGTCAAGTCTTCAAAAATCCATTCAGAAAGAAGAACCAGGCTCCTTTAAAAGTACATGAGTGAATAATTTGAAAATTTCCCCCTGGGGATTATTAAGACATTTTTATTCTATTCCGTATTGCTGGATGTTTGGTACCTTAGTGCAATATTGTATTCAAGAATCAACAGGACTAAATGACTCTCTCAACTACTGGCTGACAGGATGCTGTCTCACTGTAACCTTTCCCTCCTGTCACTAGCCAGTTCTAACCTTTTGACCCCCCCATTACTTTGTTTCTTTTCTTTATCTTCTTCCTCTTTCCTCTTGTTCTGCCACAGCATGGACAAAGTAGGTGAAATTTCCCAGATGGTGACAGGAGAATACGCTGATTATGTTTGGTTCTCGCTCCAATCTACCATATGTTCAACATTATCACTCTACCCAGCAGCCATCCCCTGTCACCTGCAAAGGTCTGCAAACAGACGGGACGCAGATGCTTTTGGATTTGTTTCTTTCCATTTCTGCAGTTAATAATTTTCCTGTGCAGTGATCAGAGTATCTTCCTCCTCCAGTGACTGTTTGTCAAGTCAAAGAAGATTAATAGTTGTTTGACACAGTTATGTTATAATGGTGTCGTCTGCTGTAAAACACCCAGAAGATTCTTGTAGGCTTAAACATGTGTTCGTACCGCGCTGATGCTATTTATGCATTACTAGCCAATACATCTTTTTGACTTGCAAATCTCACGTTTACTGACATACAAACAAACATAAAAAACACACACCAAAAACTATTCTGGTACATTTGGAGGGATGCTGGTTGTGTGTGGGGTGTTTAGATTTATGGCTGAAGCTACAATTAGTGTAAGTTTTGGGTTTAAGGATATGCGTTCTGTTAATGTTAAGACTTCACAATGATGGCATCGCTAGTCTGGGTGTGTGTTTCAATGCTGGTGTCCAGCTCCTATTTTGACACCTGAGAGCTGAACTCTGACCTAAGTAATGAATGGCTCTGCCAGCTTAGCTTTAGTGATCCCACCAGTGCACACACAGGAATAAGAAACTCAGTTTATCTCAGGTAATCCGCAATATGAAGTCATGCATTCCTTTCTCCTTCCTGAAACTTTTTTGTTGTTGTTGTTGTTTAATAAAACAAAACAAATGGGAAAAAAGGGTCCCACTTTCATCTCGGTTTGTCTGATTGGATGAAAAATACTGCAGTTACATATTTTACACTCTTTGATAAAGACATACCTAGAATTCTGTGGTGTTGACGGTCAGTTAGTCTTATTTCATTGTGTATGGGGATGCAAAAATGTAAGGAGGAGTTTGAAAAAAGACTCAGGTCATATACTCCCAGATTCTCTCACCAAACATTAAAAACAGAGGGAGAATAGCTCCCCTGATAAGCATGTGAGTGTCTGTGCACATGTGCATGTCGAGTCTATTAATGCTTCATCTACTTCTGCTGAGAATGGCTCAGCTTGGCGAGGGAGACGAAGGGAATCCGGGGGGGGGGGGGGTATAGGTTACCTCTCTATACTCCCCAATCCTACACAAACACACGCATGCACAAATACACATGCTTATGCAAACATTCCTTTCCTCAATAACTCTAAGTTTTTGTCTCTCAAACTACAAAGTCAAACACTCGCTGCTGCTCTCGAGATCTAACAAAAACAAAAGCGAAAGGATAAAAGTGGCTACTGTTTCCTTAGCAACTAATCCGCGGCCCTCGCTGTGGCAACATACATACATTTTGGGGGGGAGGTGGTCAGCAGAGGGGTCACGGGGCAGGTCAGCAGGTCTTGGTCCTTTTCGGGTTGAGGCTGTGGGAGGGGATGATTGAAGCCTTGACATGAAGGGAATTAAAGACATGGTGCAAAGGGGAGGAAGGGGTCTCTGTTCCTTACTAAGAGAAAGAGATAACTAAGGAGGGGATCTTTAATCTAATGTGCCTCACTGTACCTCCTGTAGAGAAGACAAAACACTCTTAAGTTAGACAAGGAAATAGAAAAGAGGGGTGGTTATTCAAAGGAAACACAAAGAGACATGCAAATAGATGACGGAAGAGAAGAAGGCTGCATCAGTGGATAAAAACATGGAGTAGAAGGATGGACAGAAAAAAGAAAAGCAACACGAAAATGGATTCCACTTATCTGCGTGCTTGTCGAAGACGGCTCTCTACTGATCCTCAATCTGTTACTTTTTGATCCTCTTAGGGTCTGACAGTGACTAAAGTTTTACACATCATCCTGTGTCTACCTGTGTTCAATGTGGGGAAAAAGTTATTAATATAATATAACCAGCATCATCATTGTTTTACAGAAACAAGCCTACAACTGATTATTATTACAATTATCATGGCATTAATAATGCAGGTGATTTCAATAATCATTGCTGTCCTCATGTGCCATCTGTTAATTTAGACATTAGTCTTTATAATCCAGTGCAGCCGATGCATTTGAAGCCATAAATTATATTTATGAAAACCTTTGACTGACCTTTGAAAACCTTTGAATGCTGTGCTCAAACAAGCGTCAAGTCATAAATCATATCCGTTTCACCAGACGTTTATAACCACCTGCAACACTTGTTCAGACACTTCCACCAGGTGTTTATGACAAGACGTGACAACATAGCCATCCTCAACCTGGTACATAACAAAGAAAACACTTAGATCACTCATGCTTGTTTTGATTGTCTAAATATGTTAGAGGAATGTCATCGCTTGCTTCAGCCAATTTCTATTTCTTCATAAACCATCTATAGTATGAAGCAGATTTGAGGTCCTGCATTGACAGTTCAGATCCAATGTGGACAGTACAAGCAAAGATGTTGTATGTAAGCAAGGTCATAACAGATTTTTTGTTTTCACATATTACGGAACACCGTAACGTGCTTTACGAGAGAAGGACTGACTGTAAAAACAAGCGAGACGTTGCCATGCAAAATATTTAGCGTCTTGCTCCTCCACGCAACTTTTGGATGAATTTGCGGTATTAAGTCATAATGATGTGACGGTAGAGTGAGGGAGCATTTAAGGTGGGTGGGGGTGGGGGTGGGGCAGTGTGAACATTTGCAGTCTCACAGCAGTGTTTATATTCGAAGACAGCAGGTTATTAAAAAAACAACTGGGTTTGTTTAGCGCGCACAACAGCCGTTGCTAGGGTGAACGCATACTGACACACACACACACACGCACACGCACACACACACACACACACACACACTCGCACACACACGCGCACACATTCTTACTCACGCAATCCTTCCAGTTTGACTCAGTAATCCATGCTATAAACACCTTCAGTATATTAATATCCGTATTCCACTAATCTCTGTGGAGGCACTTGGATGCATGAATCCATAATGATTAAAAAAATGCGTGTCGAGACCAAAAACACATAGAAGGACAACATAAGGCATTGAAGCGGCTGGCTGTTCAGGAATGGCAAGCTGGACTGCTGCCAGGGGCCGAGCCTTCAGATCATCTCAATTCCATTCAAAAGGAATTCATCGCTTATCAAAAATTAGATTAGGATCAGTTAACCTCTTGTGTTACTTTATGAACTCTGTTAATCCCAATTTAAATTATAGTCATGAAAAACCAAATCTTACTCATAACCCAGCACACAGATTTTAATATCTACAGATACGTTCACATGTAGCTACAACCCAATGTTGCAGTAGCCTAAATATTTGAACTATGAGCCAACATTTTTGCTGGGTGACTATCTCTGCCAGAAAACTATACATATTCAAATTGGAGAAGTACCACCTGCCAAATAAAGTAATTTGAATAACTTCTCAAAACCAGTCTTAAATAAAGGAAACACCTCAATGAAAGTATTGATTGATATTATAAATCATAAATATCATGCAAATCACAAAGATGCTTAAATATCTTGAGTGAATATCGGCTGTGGGAATCAAACCAGTGACATTTGGATCACAAGTCATATCCTCCAACATCTAGGGGTTCGGTGTGTTGCTCAACATGTGAACAAGGCCAAATGGGGCATCAAACCCACAACCTTGCAACTGAAAGTTGGCTGTTCTACCATAGAATATGATGTAAAGTTGGAGGGCACTATATTTCTTAAATATATATCATTCTTGTTTGTGGGCTTATTATTATAACGTTTTTATTGCAAATAAATGCCTCCAAGCTGTCGGCTCATGGTTAAAAAAACAAAACAAAAAACCACGAGAGAAATGCAGAATGGAGAGTTTCTAACAAAGCTGGGTCATCTTTGAAACTAAATATACTGATAAATGTTTAGTAAACAAATCATTGCTTTGAGCAGGATTGGTTTTAATTGAACAATTTAAAGCTCAATCCTCCACAGAAGTCTGGACTCATTGGACTCAATATATTTGCCATCAATGCTGTAGATAGTTATGAAGAAGACAGGGTGAAGTAAAACAAGAGTGACAAAACAAAGACAAAGCTCTCTGTCTGCCAAGAGAGAGAGAATAAAAAGGCCCCTTGCATGGCGTCATGAAGATCCATCCAGTGACAGCTGGAGTGAGGCAGAGTGGATTAGTGAGGCCTGTACTAATCCCTCTTTGTTAGTGGCTTTTGTCAGGGGCTCACCTGGCCAAGGTGTCTGGGGGAGGGGGGGGGTGTGAAAGGTGAGAGGCTTTTAATGGCTTATATTTCACTCACGAACTGGAAAACGGCAGTAATTAATAACAGCATTACAGTTAAACGGTCCAATATAAAAACATGTTGATGCCATGAAGTGCTCCATTGAAACCCGAAGGAGGAGATGGAGGAGGAGCAGACAGGAGCCTCAAACACTTTACCTGCAGACCCCCCACAGACCCCCACACCCCCACCCCCCTTCCCTTTTTTGCCTCATGGCTGTGAGTAAATGTCATTCTGCCTGTCATATTAGAAAGGAAGAGAGGTGGAAAAGTAATACAATACACTCAAGTTAATACCGATGTAGGGTACAGAAGTTTCTCATGTGTCAGGGGCTCCACAAGGAAAAGATCGAGGGGCAAAAGTCTACATTTTCATATTTTTTAATCCTCTACAATTGTTAAATTTACATATGTTTATGTAATTCTACTGCTTATTTATCCATATGCATCGTTTGGAAAAAAAACAAACAAAAAAACCCAAACACGGCTGCAACAGTCTTAATTTCTGATGTAATAGACCTTGAAAAACAATTTTGTTTTATTACAATGTACAATGATGTAGCTTCAGTTTTGGCTTTATTTGGCTCACTGTGATATTTCTTCAACAAATATAATGGATATTATTGAAAAGCATTTGATATATGAGTGTGTGTGTGTGTGTGTGTGTGTGTGTGTGTGTGTGTGTGTGTGTGTGTGTGTGTGTGTGTGTGTGTGTGTGTGTGTGTGTGTGTGTGTGTGTGTGTGTGTGTGTGTGTGTGTGTGTGTGTGTGTTAGTGTGCTACTGGAAGTCCCGAGAGCCAGGTATTTGGGGGTATATGGGGGAGATCAGTCATTCTCAGTTACTGCCCCCAGACTCTGGAACAATCTGCCCCCGGACATATGCACCTTAACCGACTTTGTCCTCTTTACATCCAGGCTCTTAACCTATTTATTCAGACTGGCTTTTAGTACACAGCAATATGCTGACATTTTAATCTTATTTTGTCTTAATTTGATTTGATTTGATTTCACTCTTGCCGTTATAGTGTTTTTACTCTTAAGAGCACTTTGGTCACCTTGAGGGTTTTAAAGGGCACTATAAATAAATGTTGATTGATTGATTGATCAATTGATTGATTGATTGATTGATTGATTGATTGATTGATCCCTTTTTTTATTTTCCTGATTTACTTTTTGAAACTGCTTCCTACCTTTGGTCAAATCTGTGTCTTTGATTGTAAATGATTGAAGTTACTCTGCTAATAATTCAGTGAAATCTCTTTTTCAGACGGCACCTACCTGGTGGACCACACAGGCGAATATTGAGTTATGAAATGAAGCAGGTGAATATTTGCAAAGTGTATTAGGCAAATGAAAAGAGAGTATTGGGGGTGGGTTGGGCGGGTGGGGGGTGGGGGGCTCATGGAGGTACAGGAAAATGAAAGGAGAAGCAAATCATCTGTGGTTCCCATGCTCAACAGAATGAGCTGCTTGTGCTCACATGGCCCAGTGTGTGTGTGTGTGCGTGTGTGTGTGTGTGTGTGTGTGTGTGTGTGTGTGTGTGTGTGTGTGTGTGTGTGTGTGTGTGTGTGTGTGTGTGTGTGTGTGTGTGTGTGTGTGTGTGTCATAAGAGTCCCCTAGAGCGCAGAGACCAAAGGGGTCTCACTGTGACATCTATTATCCCCCGAAACATGACACACCGCCGGGGAGAGAGACAGAAAGACTGGAGGGATCGGAGCCCGTGCTTCACTTGTTCTTGCCTCTTTAATAGTGACTGTTTCTCTGAGTGTCTGTGTGTCAGTGTTTCTGCATTTACTGCCAACTGCTGCAGTGGGTTTGTGTGTGTGTGTCTCTGTCTGTGGACACACACACACACACACACACACACACACACACACACACACACACACACACACACACACACACACACACACACACACACACACACACACACACACTGGCTGAAACTGAGACTGCACTGTAGTATGTTTTATGTCTGTGCCTATGAACTCCCTGTGTGCATATTTCTGTGGTAGAAGGTGAAATGTAGCAGATCACTGTGCGGTGCCAGGTGTTTGCCTTGGCCGCACTTCTAAAGCCCTGACATACATTTTACAGAGTCCGTGGGGAAATGGTGTGAAGGGGTTGGGGGGGCTGTGTGTTTTGTATGAGGAATGGGAAAAGTTTAAAGGAAGCCAATGAATTTTTATTTATTTATATATTTTTTACTTTTCATGCATTTAACATGCAATTGTCTGAAGATTCTGAATTCTTTGGATAACCTCTCAAGCCCAGTTTTGATCTTTAGAAAAAAATGCCTTTCTTGTGAGATTTTTCCTGTAGACAATAATAACAACAAATCGTCATACAGTTGATTAAGGGCAATCGATTCTGTTTGAAATTTATTTGAATATTTGTGTTATTCACTATATTGAAAATATATTCTTTGCAACAAAGTCATGGTGTTATCTGTCATGGTTCATGTCTGTTGTGTTTTTGTTAGATTCTAACTCTTTGGCTTGCTGTTCCCTGTGAGTGTGTAATTGTCATCGCCTGGTGGCTTGGGACACTGTATTGGCTTTTCTTGTGTGCTCTTGTTATCAGTCCATCTGCAGTTCTGTTTCCATGTCTCTGTGTTGCTGTCCACATGTGCATCAGTGTTTCAATGCCTCACTATTATTTTGTGTGAACATTAAAAAAAAAAAAATAAAATGTGTTTCCCTTTTTCGTTATGAAATGACATCCTTGGTTTTGAACAACAGTGCCTAGCCTCATGAGTCTACCTCTAACAGTTGCCAATATTATGCAAAAACAAAATAATCATAGTTAAACGCTTTGAGCATGCTGAATAAAGATGATTGAAAGTAGAAATGGCATATTTGGACACTTTTCTTAAAACTTCTATTGACGTTTCTGATGAGTAATTTATAAAGCTTTGCTGGTATATCATCATAGGTGGCTACCAGAGTTCATTATCAATCATATTCTCCTCTTTGCTCTTTCAGCAGTAACATCAAAGCTTTTCTGTGGGGGTTTTTTATGCTCAGGTTTCTTTCATATTATCTTGAAAATTGCTAATGAGTCACATTGCAATGATGGATTCATGCTTCCTGCAATCCTTGTTTGATAGCAATCTGTTTTCCAGAATCAGTTTTCTAGTTACTTCTTCAAGGCAGATCATATTTATTGAAGCATGTTTCTATGAGACGATCATCATGAAATGACAGCTGACTGTGCACTACTACAATACATGGAAGAAACATCAATATAAATGAGGTGAACACTTTAAAAAAAAAAATATATATATTTTTTTAAATATTTATAGCACCAAATACAACACGGTCATCCCAAGGCACAGAAGAAAACCCAACAACATTCACAGAAATTGCCAAATTGGCCGAATGTTCTTCCCTGAGTTACATGATCTTGCAAACTTATCACTTGAATTTTAAACATGTGTGGATGCATCAAGTTCATAGCGAAGACATCTCTGAATTACAAAACGTAAGAAACCTCCAGCACGTCAGCTTGCTTGGTCTTCATCCAGCACCTTCTGCTGTTCTTTAATGAGCTTTGTGTTGCTTGATGTTGACATCCGATTGCATAATGATTAGTGAATGTGGAGGAAACCTTGTATCTACTTCCTCATGAAATGTCCTGTCTCTGTTCCGTAACCCTAATGTGACTAATGTGTCATTTGCAAGACAGTCACAAACTCCCAAAAATGTGTAAATCTGCCTGTTTACTGCAAATGTTGACCAACAATGTGTGAGAATGTTTGTCATGTGCCAAGTGCCCAATCAAATTGGCACTAATTCAAGTATTTTCATGCATTTTTGTGTCTCCAATTGGTCTCCAGTTGTTGCAACTCAGTGAGACGGGGGCATATCTGAACACCAGTCACCACAGCATACGTTGCACGAGTAATTCAACACATAAAGGTGTTTATATAACTGGGTAACTGTCATTAAGAATGTAAAGCAGTTGGCAATAGACGTGGAGCCTTGCTCTGAGTGTGATCAAGTTGTTGCAGAGCGTGTGAGCTCAGCAGCTGTAATTCATTCTTTGTAAGAGTATCTGGCTGAATGGAGGTGTAGATACATGTGTAGATATGTAAAAGGAAAGGAGAACACGATGTTGTGGGTTCTGTAACAAGTTTTGAGTGTGTGGCTGGAGTGGATGGTGTGGCTGTCGGAGGAAAGTTTCTGTAATACAACTGTGGAACGACTGTGTAAAGTGGTGCAGCGTTTGGAAAACAAGCTGTGTTGTGGGCTGAAATGCTGCAGGATTAATTTGGAGGTGGTGGTGGTGGTGGTTGGGGGGGGGGGGGGGGGTGCTGGGTGATCGGGGTGTTTGGGTGCTGCGGGGCTAGTTGTATGTGTGTGTGTTTGTGTGGGGTGGGTTTATGGTTGATATAAGTGGAAGCTGTTTGGGGGGAGTTGCCTTGAGACATTTTAAACCCTGGCTCCACTTTTTGCTATAGGTCTTATCGGGTTTCCAAAAAGGCTGCCAGCAACAAAGCAATGGGGAGCCAAAAGAGACGGTGTACTAGTCAGAGGGGTGTAGAGTGGTTGCAGGGGGGGAGGAAAGGGGGGGGGGGTAAAGTGAGTCTGCTGGGAGGGAGGGGGAGGCGGAGGAGACAAAGGGGGGTGAAGGAGAGAAAAAGACCTGGGGAGAAGAAGGGGGTCAAAGCGGAGATGCAGGAGAAAAATAAGTGGAGAATATTAAATTGGAGAGGAGAGTGAGGCAGAAATTGGGTTAAAAACTGGCAAAGGGGGTAAAGTACATGGAAGGAGGCGATGAGGAACAGAGAAAGAAGAAATATTGGGGGATAAAGAAAAAGATGGGGCCCCTGTCTGAAAGTCAAAGCAGTGCCCGTCTTTCTCTTTTTTCTCTGGGAGCCATCAAAATAATGGATTGTCACGCTAAATGGCCGGATACAAGAGGGCAAAAGGGTTGCACGGGTGGGGGAGCCGTGAAGGAGGAGTAATTGTTGAAGGCAGGGGGTGGAGGGCAGTTTGGATAGACAGAGGAAGGGGGAACGGGAGGTGCAGGGTATGGCTCCAAGTCAATTTATTCCCTATTAAGGAGTGTTGCGGAAAAACAACATGAAAAAGCGATAATCACTCCGATTGTGAGATTAGTTCTTCATAAGTTCTACTTTTCCAACCCTGTGATTTCTTCGGTTTGGTGAAATGAGTTTTAGAAAAACAGCGGTAACCCACAGAAGCCTCACACTGAGTCTAACTTGGGAAAACCCTCTTTTTTTCTGATTGATTGTGATGGATTTTGATATTTGACAGTGCATTTTTAGTGGTTTGGCTCACACAGCGGGTCATGCAACACGCTCAACACTGCACAGTTTTTGCAAAACAGCAGGAAGGACTTTGGCTTCTATCAGTGCTCTCGGCAGCTGCTTTGTTTTGTTGACTATTATCTGGCTGTTGTTTGAGGAATGATATGTTTTGAATGTTGCAGTATGTTGATTTTTCATGGAATCATAGCATACTGTTCATTCATTGTGGATATTGTGAAGCTTCCGAATTTGGCTTTGAGTCAGGCCTCACAACATGCAGCCTCCCTAACAGAAGCTAATTATTGTCAACTGTCTGTTCCAGCAGTTTTCAAAGTGCTGGGGTGGCAAAGACTACACAAGGAATTCAGATAAAAAGAAATTAATAATTTTATTGCAACACACCTTTTCAAAACTGTAGTTATTTGAAGCATAAACCCGAAGTGTAAACCACACACGCCAAATACATAGATAAATGAACCAAGTTTCTGTGTCAAACCATGTGTTTTAACAGTCATAACAGTTGTAAACTACCTCCCTGCTTCTACATTCCTACATCTAATGTTGACGTTGTCATCAAGCTTGTCGAAAAGCCTGATAATGAGCTTCCCATTGCAATCAGGGGTGTTGGAAGTGGGAGACGTAAAACATGCAGGACCCTGAAGAATTGGAGTTCGACACATGTACTAGATATTTGAGCCGAAAAACATCTAAGTAGTATGAGAAGTAAGAAAAGTTATATATTTTTTAATTGGGGATGGGGATGGCCAGCAGTTGACAGTGATATATTGAATTGTGGGGGGGGGGGGAAACATTAGGGAGTGTTGCACATAGTAAAATCATGAATAGTGTGCTGACTTGTCTCATAAAATATGTCCTTTATCCATTTTATCATGGCAGCTTACTTACTATTCTGTGTTTCTTGTAACTCCTGTCTGATCAGCAGATCTGTCTTGGACATAATAAGGGCATTGATCACCATTGTCTCATGCTTTTCAAACAAAAACCATGTCCCAAAAACTGTAACAGGGGAAAAAAAACCCAAAACAGAACGAAAACCAGTTTCTCAAAAGACAAAAGAAGTTATGAAGAATTTTTTTTTTTTTTAATTCATCCATTATAAATGTGTTTGTGAATAACATTTCGGGTTGCACAGGCAATGGAGGATACCTTGTAGCTGTTTTGAGCTCATGCAGCTCACCCTAGGTAATTTCTTCTCCCTGTCTCCCCTGTCTTCAAATCAATGTGGTCCTTTGATAAATATTTGATGTATGTCAATATCCAAACGTCAAGACATCAAGTTGTTTTTCGGTCTACTGGCAGTTCTGGATGAACTGTGTATGCACATGAAAGCGGGGGCTTGTGTGTGTCTCCGCTTTCATAGAGAAGGACATACTCATTTTGAAAATGTGGGTTATCAAGTTGCTGTAATTGTTTGCCAGTTTTATTTGTCATCTGAAAGATTACAAAAGTGGAACAAAGGACGTTCTTTTGGCCAACGTGGGCCAGCAGGGATGTTAGCCCCATAATCACTCAACATTTGATTTGGTGGAAAGGTATGCAGTTCATAGTTTTTCATTTCCCCAACCTCTCCTCACACATGAAAAGAATGAAAACAAAGGGGGAACGTTGGGGTAAGGAGTAGAAATGCAGTAAAGTTAGCCAGTAAAATGAAAGAATGTGCCCGAGCCTTGGACACAACGAAATCATATCTCTTGTCTGCTTGGGATCATCGCAGACCGTGATCAGTCCTGTTAGACTCAACAAAAGCACCCTGAATAAGTGACCTTGGCCCTATATGGAGGCCCATGATTATTGCTAAATCTGTCCCACTTCCAGTTTTCACTTCATGTTCCAATACTTTTCCCTCATTTGTGACTCGGGCCTTCTGGAGGCTCAGTCCGCAAAATGAAAGAGTGAGGCAAGCAGCCCAGAAAGGTTACCGTAAGGGAAACCTCAACTGGGAAAAAGCCTTATGCTGAAATATCTGGTTACATTTGCCGAGATCTGAAGAGATTGTTGACTGTTGTTCATCAACCTTTTTCTCTAAAACTCGTTCTCGTACACAGATGTGGTGGGACGTGCCTCGCAGGAACAATAAAAAATTCAGATATGAAGTAGACCCAAATTATCAATATTCCCCTCTCTCTCGTTATAAATTCTCTCACAATCTTCCTCTCCATCCTCAGGGCTTCTGATTTCCCCTGGTCTGTTTGAATATACGATGCTTTTGATTTACACCTAATCCCTCGTGATTGTGTATCTGGTGTTTGTTTTTTCCTCTGGCCTCAGAGTGAATGCCTGCATTTTTTGGGGTGAGTTTGTCTCTGTAAATGCACTTTTCTCAGCTACTTTTTTTTTTTTTTATTCAGTTTGTGCAACAGGAAGGTGAGCCCAGCCACGTCCCATGGTGACATACTTTAACGTCTATTCAGCTTCCAGAAATGTGTCCCACTGGAGCTGTTTGAGGAGTTGGCCTCGCTTGCATTGCGTCCTCCCCCACCGCTCAGTTCTGCTCTATTCTGGGAAAGATGAAATGCTGCAATACCTTTATAATAGATTGATGGTGCTTGTGGGCCTTCCAGTGATTTGAAGTATACCCAAACATGGTCTTTGTGTGGAGTTTCGAACAAAGATACTTTTTTTTCCAGGCATTCATTAAATCAAGCATTGACTTCCCTTTGTAAGGCTCCAAAGCAAACCAGACTCCTTATCTAGCAAAGGTTGGTGCAAACAAAGATGATACACTGATGATCAAAGATGAAATCCTGCGCAGAACAACTCATAAAAGGAGTGTAATTCTCATGACAATTTTCGCTGTAGAATCTGACATGTCCATTAGTTCCTGATGACGTATTGTTCCAGCCTGGTTTGATGGTCATTTCAGCATTTTTTGGCTCTTTTTGTTTTTACCAGCTCCTTCATGTAGCAGTCATGTGCTATTTGATTGATTAAAACATTGCATCTGATCATTATTCCTTGTTACTTCTTTAAAAGAAAATATCTTCTTACATTTCTGTGCAGTCACTAGCTAAAAGGCAGTTACTAAAGTATAAAACGCATCCGTGTTAATATGAAGCATGTAAACAAATTAGTATTTTAATAAAGCATGTTTTTAAAAGTGAATTTAATTGGCGGTATATAAAAAAAAAAAACAACAGCTACAAAATAATTGCAGTTGTCGTTGGTGTGTCTTCTTCTCTGTTTTTGGTGTATTTCTGTAGCAGAGGTACAGCACCACCTATAGCCCTGCTATTTGTACTACCGGTACATCGTTTTGAGTAGTTTTCATGGTGTCCTGTGGACACAGATGTTTCCTGCACCGATGCCATGTGGACGGGAAACTTTTTAAGAACGATGTGGAGAAGAAAGATTGTTTTAGCTCGTGTGAACAGGGCCAAGTTTACTCAGGATTCATACAACATGCTTCTACCCCAGTAAACAAAAGTGCAGCACTTTTTAAAAACAGCTCCCACTGAACTTGTGTGGTTCACAAAACTACAACTAGTATGTGGAAAATGTGTGTCATCAAACATTAGATTCGAGAATGGGGTGAAGAGTGTGACAAAGCAGTGGAGGTCCATCCATCCATCCATCCATCTGAGTATAAATGTAAGTATAGGAATGGTAGATACTAAAGACTTAATTAAAATATGTTGGGATGTTTCAGTAGTTTCTTGATTGCATAAATGATATAACTATTTAAAAAGATAATGACTCCTTGAAAAAATATAAACCTTTACTAACCTATCATATGAATTTAACTAGTAATAAAACATGTCCTAAAGATATTTTTGTAACTTTTGTAACTAAGGAACTTTCCTGGAAAACGAGAAACATTTCCTCACTTTAGAATTTTTCTCACTTTAAAACATCTTTTGTTTAGTTTTTTTTACATATTTCTGTTGTTTTAACTGAAAGTTCCTTTGTCTTTGTGTCTTTGAGGCAAAAGTCAGAAAACTATGTGGATCTTAATCGGAATATACTGATTCAAAAAACAGGTCTTCTACTGAGGTTGTAGATGAATCATTTGCGTTACCCGAAGGTTTGGCTTTTTTCACTTCTGGCACCGGGTGCAGTGAGTCATCTGCATGTGTGTATAACTTTATTGGCATATAAACTTCTTAAGGACCTTCTCTAGACAGACTCTTTTCCTTACAAGGTTTGATGTATTTACAATTCAATAAACCAAACAACATCTCTTTTGACTCTCTCCCCCTTGTGAACCTGTTCACTGGACAACCTTGTTAAAAGAAGGAAATACCTCACTCCATTAGAGCTGCGCTCTGTGAGCAGAGAGTTGATTTGCAGGTTTATGCCGGAGTAAACTTTGTCTTGACTGTAACTGTATGTGCTATATAGCTATGGAATTCAAAGCCATCAAAATATGATTACACACTCTTGATGTGGCATGCTCATGACTCATGCAGAAAAGAAAAATCAATAAACTCAGTTGAGCTGCATTAACATCTACTGTGATCTGTAGCTCTTCTTTTGTTTAACTCATTGTTATAAAACTGGTCACAACTCTTTATATCAGTTCATGCATGCCTGTGAGAGCGCGCACACACACACACACACACACAATTCTTCCATTCAATTTCAATTCATGTGCACGAATACATTCACACAGTAAAAGAAAGCAGGGTTAAACAATGGTATGTGCAAATGCATTTGTGCAGTCATGTACAAAAGTCGGGCTTGTGCACTACAAACAAGTGTGGATTCCCTGTCAGCCTGTCAGCGTTTTATGCCACCGCTCCTCCTCTGTACACACACACACACACACACACACACACACACACACACACACACACACACACACTCACACACACACACACACACACACACACACACACACACACACACACACACACACACACACACACACACACACACACACACACACACACACACACACATACACACACACACACACACACACAAGCATGCAGCGAGGGAGTATTTGTGCCAGCTCGGTCCTCTCTGGTCTATTTCTGAGGCGACGGGAAAATGATCAAAGCTATGTGACCAGACTCCAGGAATGACCTTCTAACTGTTTCAGGTGTCTCTCGCTACACACACGCTCGCATGTACGGTGTATACACCTTCGTGTACACAGTCAAACATGAGCAGGATGCATGAAATTGCATACATATCTCATCAGTCTGATCAGTGCATCCAACATTCGGAAGGTGTACTGAAAACTCTGCTGCGCCTTTGCATTTCTGCCACATTAGTGTCTGTATGCCACGTCCCTCCTCACATCGCTCACCACATCTCGGGTGCAGGGATAAATTTAAGTGGCGGTTGCTGTAGGGTCCTGTCGGTGTCAAGTATCCCCCGCTCGCCCTGCATGTCAGCCATTTTTCTTCACGTCTTTTCTCACTTTCAGTTGCTAACAGTGTCCACCCAAGTCTGTCTTCACTTTCCCATGCCCCATGTATGCACACTTGACTCCTGCTGCATAAGATTCACTGTAGTTGGCAGATGACACCTGCATGAATGTCATACAGCCATTCCCAAGTTAACACGATCTACATAAGTTAGTTTTAAAATGACCGCACATATCCACTACAAAATGTTTTACGAATGTGCATCGTGCATTATGCCAAAACTAGTGGAGGCATTAAAAATGATGGCTTTGTTGTTGTGTTCTGCACTGCAAAAAATAAATAAAAATATTAACCTTCAATTTTTAGCCGTGAGCCGCATTAAAGATGTGAAATGTCGCAGTTCACATCAAACATGAAGTATGATGTCACTTTGAGTTTTCCACAGCAGAAATCACTTCAGATCGTCTTTTGATGTTCAACTCCTGCAGAAACACGAGGCTGCCAGCGATCTGCAGCCAACTGTGCATCTCACCACCACTCTCTGTCACCGGTCTCTGGTTCTGACTCTTCTCATGCAACCCTCCCCTGGGACAGTCAGCCTTAGTAATGTAATGATCACCTGTCTAAGAGCTTCAGGCTGCAAAGGAATGAACTAGTCTCCAACATAGATAGATAGATATATAGATAGATGGATAGATAGATAGATAGATAGATAGATAGATAGATAGATAGAGATACTTTGATAGCTTCTATTCTATTCTATTTGTAGACGAGAAAAGCATGTTTAAAGATTCTGAAATATTCCAAACTCAAAAGATGATAGTGGTGGAGACAAAATGTGTTTAAAAATTTGGAGGTTGAAATTCATATTGTTGACAACCATTGTTATTGGTTTCTTGAAGGTAAATTTTGAGTCCAGTGTGACTCCAAGGTACTTAAACTGAGAGACGAGTTCAGGCACCTCTCCATCTATAGAGACTGAAAGGTTGATCTGCTTTGTTGGTATTTTGGAGAATGTCATATACATAGTTTTTTTTTGGGGGGGGGGGGTTGTATTTAGAAGTAGACAGTGATCTTTGAGTTAGAGTTGGACCTTTGTTAAGACATTTGTAAGCTTGGATGAAATTGTGTCAGTTGTTGAACCATTAGTAAAAATGACTGCGTCATCTGCATACATTTGAACATTAAAGTCAGGACATGCGTCTCGGAGGTTAGTTATGTATAGTGAAAATAATAAGGGCTATTCTATTCTATTCTATTCTATTCTATTCTATTCTATTCTATTCTATTCTATTCTATTCTATTCATGTTTGTTGGACTTTGAATAAAAAGCATTTAATGCTCGTGTCAGAACAATTTACCTGAAGTGCAGTAGAGTACAGTTTTTCATTGCAATATAGCCCAGTTCAACACACTACACACCACACTTTTGAAAAAATAAGCATAGTGTTCATTTGGAGCAGCATCCAGGACTTCTGTATAGGCGTAATTAATGGCACATTCCTTGGGCTTGATTGGAGTGCTACATACACATCAATGATGTATGATAATGAGTGTGTGTGCAAACCAAAAGGTCAAGTCTTGAGCAGTTCTATAAATATTCAAAGGAGATGTGACTCTCACCAATGTGCTCTCAGATTTCGCTCATCCACACACAACTACATGCACACACAGCCTCAGATATTGGGTCAAAGCCGAGGTGAAAACACCCTGGCCAGGAGCTTCTGTGGCGTATCACCTTTACTAAAAGAGGTGTTAATAGTTCTATTCAGCTACCGGCCATCTACAGTAACATCTCGGACACAACAGCTCACATTGTTTAAGGTCTGCTGATGGTTCATGACTCAGCCGATTCAGGATCACACATTCGTTCCAGTTACATTACCATCTTTTGGCCATGAGAAATATTATCAGTGTGCTCATGCCCGATAGCTCAGAGTGGATTCATAAACCAGATCATTGTTATAAATCAAGGGAATCACTGTTTTGTTTGGTGTTTGTGTAGATAAGATAAACTTACGTAATATTAAGGTATTAAGGAAAGGAGCTGCACTCGATGTCAGCAGTAATGACATGTGAAAAGAAAGCACTGGCTTTCTGAACACTTTGTATTGTCTTGAGTGTTCATATACATTTTTTGAATATAATTTTTGTTTGGAATAAAATTCAACATCAGAAAATAAATGTAACTCCTACCTCCAATAGAAGTAGCCATATTTTTTTCACAACCTCTGAAAAAGAAGCACCTATTTATACATTGACTGTGCATTAGTCACTCCCTGCATTTTTTTCTTGGTCTCCTCCCTTCTCCCCTCTTATGTGTTTGGGTTATTTTATCTCTGGTGTCAGGTCATGGGTCAGAAAGCACAGAGGTGATAAATGCTTCCAGGTCAGCTCTCCCATCTCTTTAGGTCAGGCAGAGGGTTTCTGCCATGACAGCAACAACATGATCATTCAGCCGCAGCTCCACATTTGAACTTTCTGACCTGCTCGGTCCCGCACTGTCTTCAGTCTATAAGCCGTATTCTGTTACTCCCAACAACTCCAACTAACTCATAGTTTATCTCTGAATGATTCCACACAGTGCCTGGATTATAGGAGTATGATTCTTAGACTTAACTCTCCTCTTAATACCTCCACCATTTTAAACATTGTCTGCATGATTACATGCCACACTCACTTTGTATTTTGAAAATGTTAACAATTCAGTCACCGTGGGGTTGATAGGTTCCTCTCTCCTGTTGTAAATCAGTGCCTTGTGCTACAGTTCCCTGCTTTAAAACTAATCTAGTTCATTTTCATAACTCGTATAATCTGATTATGAATCCCACTCAGAACAGTGTGGCAGAGGTCACATACTGCTTGCTGGGAAATGCTGCAGGGCTGCAGTCGAGCGCCGTCTGCAGGAGAGATTTAACTCTCACTTCATCACTGGAAAATAAAAATGTCTGCTTGTTTACAATGATTTTTTTAATCACAATTATGAAATAGCTCCTACTGCTTCTCTTGGGGTTTTAAATATTGCAATTTGATTACAATTACAAAATGTTTTTAAGGCTCTTATCTGGAATTTTGTGTGTATCGATAGCTCTTTATTATGCTCTCGATTATACAAAATTCACTTTATGATGTGTTTGAGGCCCCAGAAGTGAAATTCTGTCATTTCCCTAATTTGCTTGCTCCATCTTTTAGTGGATGTGTGCTCATACTGGCAAATCAGAGATTTTCCCTTCATGACATCAACTGGGGAAATAACCACTCCCTCTGGCAGTGGATACTCCCATTGACCCTCCCACATGAGGATGAGCTTTGGCCTCTAAAAGTACGAGAGGCTGCCATTACCAGAAAATAAACATGGGGTTGGCATGGACATACAGTACCCGTTAGTATTAAAAGGTACAGACAAAAAAACAGATTATCAGTGGAGTTCACTTGAGGGACTTTTAAACTGGCTGGAATTCAGGACCAGAGCTGGATTTCGGGCAATACATTTTGAATACAATGTTGTTGGACCTCTGACAATAATGTGAAATTGTTGAAAAAATTCTTTAATCATCTTTAATTCAACTCAATGAAACATTATTTATCACTTGGGTCCATTCATTTGTTTTCTCCACTTCTTGTATCCATCTAAGGATTGGAGAGTGATGGAGTTGACTCCCTTTGACTATGAGCAATAAGGCACCTTAAACATGTCCTCACAGGGTACTCATAGGGTACCAGAATAAAACTCATTCCTGGAGGAAGAACATGCAAACAAAGAAAGGCCATTCGCAGTCAAAACAGACATTTTCTCACAGTGAGGCCAGAGTGTCAACCACTACACCACCATGTGGTCCTTACTGTTAGACTGAATCCTATTTAAACCTGAGTCCATTCTTCCTCTTTGCTGCTATTCTTTCCAAGAGATCATTTGGTTGTCAGCGTCTGCCAGAAACCATTTGTTTGGTAATTTGCACCAAAAATATACAGAGTTCAGGTTTTCATATACTGTGTTAAACTGTTTCTGTGAGCTGTAAGATGAGCAATTCTCTTCTATGTTCAACTTGAGTGCCTCATCTCCTTTTTCAAGAGGCTCAAATTGACTAATGTTTATGTTTAAACCAACGCTGACATGTGGTGTATTTTTCCTGCAGCCACTACAGAGGAAGATCCTCCCTGGTTTGTTTGGGTTAGACAGCAGAGGAATGAGAGGAGGGAGGCTACAGAGATACGGTAGAGTGGGAAGTGAGGAGGGGATGATGCCGGGAGGGGGGAGTGAGCCAGGACAATGCTATCTGAATTTTAAAAAGGGGATAGCAAAAGATGAGGGAAAAGGGGGAGTGGTGGCACAGAGGAGAGAAAAAGGGAAAGGGTGGGTAAAGGAGAGAGGAGAGAAAGGTGGCAGAAAGAGGAAGGGAGGGCCGGGTGGGTGGCTGTGATGGGGCAGATGGGAGGATAATTAGAGGGAGGAACATAGTGGAAGAAGGGCAATGACGGCAGAGGGAACAGAAGGAAAGTGAAGGACGGGAAGTGGGAAGGGGTGAGCTGCATGGAGGGAGAATAAAAGAATTAAGGAATGGAAGGGAAAAGATGGAAAGATGGGGAGGGGGTAGGGGGGAGAGGAGGGCAGGGACCGAGGGGTTACATTCCTGAAGTGCAACCAGCCTGGTGCTGCTCTGCTGCCCAATGTAAACACTGGGCCCAGACGTGGACTGACAGCCTGTCACAGAGACTCATGAGAGGAAACAAATGAAAGAGAAAGCATGTTTTGAGAGAATAAAATGCATGAAAAGGGTAGAACAAGAAACGTGTATAATGAAAAAAAAAAGAGTAGAGAGAAATGCTTATTGGAAAAGACAATTTTGCTGTAATGAATATGTAAAGTGCTTTTTGGCGATCTACCGATTGTACTGTGCAAATGTATCTAATATTTTCACAAAGATCCGTCCATCAGGCTGCCTAAGCCTAACTTTCAGTGTCACAAAGTCGACTAACGCTTGCACGATTGGCCAATATGTGCAATAATTGAGGATCCATTATTTGTGCAGCGTAATAAATAGATTGTTCCCATTACATAAAAGTCCTGAACAAGTATATTTGTAATGTCTTGTGCATGTGCAATGTGCATTTCAGGTGATCCAGTCACAGCGACAGCGACTCCTAACACAGACTGTTTACATTTGTCTGTATCATAGGTTTTGGACTAACCACTTGAATTTGGATTGTATTGCCCACATCACTTCCACTATACGGTCAAAAGGCCCAGCACAGTTATTACACAAGACTCTCCCCACACAAAGGCGATGATGTCCATCTCTTCCGTGTTCTTTTCCATAGTTTCCTTGAAAAGTTGGAAAGAGTGAAACTCAAACCGGCACATTATCGTAATGACAACATGGTGCACTGATGACATTTATGTATGACGTATTTTCCTGCAACGCCACCATCCTAGGACGCATTTGCGATACATGTTGTTTACTAGGGATGCACCAATCCACGTTTTTTCACTTCCGATCTGATCCTGATGCCCGGATTTGGATATCTTCCGATACCGATACTGTTCCGATGCCGGAGCTCTGTTTGCTTTAATATTATTATCATTATTGTTGATTTTATATGAGGCTGTAATAAACTCCTCTCGACAGTAAAGTATGAAATGTACGAATGTATGCATCTATTCTCTCAAACGGTAACTTGAGGTTAGTATCAGGTCAGAAAAGTAAACAGTCCAAACTATATTTGTTCAATTTGGACAATGTGGGGGTCTGCGTGATGTCATCATCTCATAATAGACTTATTACATCTTTAAAACCTCAGAATCACTTTTTTTTGCGTAAAATAAGTCCAAACAGTGAACATCATGTCATGAAAAGTCGGGTAGGACAGTGCTACCACACTAGCCTGCCTGTTGGCCGCAAACTGTGGAATAGATTTCCTGACTCATTACTCCATGTCTCATTGAGACCCACCTCCGTTCAGGAAATCCATTCCACATTTTGCAGCCAGCGAGCAGAGCAGCCAGCAGGGAGACACTTGTGGAGTCATTTCAGCAACAGTGAAGCACAGACGAGACTTCATGGATTGGAAATCTTCACAGGTTGGATAGGAAATTTCCGATCCGTGAATTACATTCATATCGGATCCCTAATGTTTGCACAACAACGCCACGGAAGCAATTTTAGTGAAACTGCTTTGGTACCTGTTCACAATTTCTTTCGGGCTCGCCACATGTGATTAGTTCACCCGAAACGCGGGTTAACATCAGGGGTAATCGGGCCCATGGACTCATGAGAAAATGATCCTGGCATCTCCTATTTTCTTGTGATCTGTGTCTTCTTCTATCGCCTCTTCCTGGGCTGATTTCTTTTCTCTTTTCCCTCAATGAACGAGTGCTTCTCGTCTTCTCTCTGCCAGGGGACATCATGTATCTCTGTGTGAATGAGGCGTGCTCACATTGCTCTGATTACACATCATGTACCGACCACAGTACATTAACATTGTTGTCGAGCCAATTGGAAATCGGGTTGCTGTTGCAGGATGGATCATAACAAATGTGATCAGGCTCATGGACACGGTACTTAAGTGTAGCATTCAGATGTTGCAATCAGTGTTGTGCAAGTAACTGAACATTTGGGGTCAATTACAGTTAGAGTTAGTTGCTTAAACATCCAATCTGAGATGCCTTAATGGTGCGCTAATACTGTAGGTGTATTACTGCAGTGTTGCTCTGACACTGTGTGGGTCAGTGAAATGACTGAATCACTCATTAAGTTTGTTCTATTGTTTACTGGAAGTCTGTACATGGTTACTTGCTACCACATAAAATTGTTTTGGACTTACTTTACTACTTCTCGGAAATGTTTTACTTGATTTTAGCTATATCTCAAAGCAATTAATCAGCTAAACTGTCCAGTTTACCTCATGTAATTGGTTTAAAATGCCTGTTTATTTGGACAAATGCGAACATGCATACACACTGCAGTCATAGTTAGTGAAAACTAGGACTTGATTATAGTCATTGTTACTCTTTAATCTTTCAAATTGAGTTACTAATACACTGGAAATGAACCGTTGATAACAGTTGTGGTCACCATCATTATCATTTTCAGACACGGCGTCTACAAATTTTCACAAAAATTTATTATTTCAGTGTTGCATTGTCCATCTAGTTGAGCTGTCAGCACTTTGTGGGTCAGTCTGAAAACTGAATCACTTAAGAAATTCAGCTAAAGTTACTCACTGGAGTCACTTTACTGCGTACTGATAATTTGCACTTAATTACAGTTACAGTTTTAACAAGTAATGGACTTATTTTAATAGTTACGGAAAGGATTAACTTCATTTGCTACTTCATTTTTGTAACTATTCACTGCTTTTAATAGCACCAGAGTTACTCAGCTACTGGAATACTTGGATTAGCTATAGTCACACTTGTTATTAATTATTGATACAAATAAAATGTCACTCATGCATAACAAACCTTTTTGATTATGATGTTTGACTATCTGTACTGTATTATTTACTTGTTGGAGTGACACACTGGCTGTGTTGACAGCATTGTGTGGGCTAGTGTATCATTTGAGTCCGTCATAGTCATCTGGTGTCACATCAATTAGTTTGATGTCAAACTAATTGGTGTCAAATGGTTGTGCACCAACACGCTTTTGGTCTGTTGGATTATTATCCATCATCATTAATGAATAGGACAAAGTAAGGCAGCAGCTTTTCACTATCTAACAATAATAAACTCTTGGAAACTTCAGAAATTGTAACTGCATTAGAGATTTCATAGTACATTATTGCTGAATTACTAGTGTTGCAGTTACTTTGCCTTATTCCAAACAAACTACTGTAAAAACAATAAACTCCTGGCTCAATATGCTGTGGCTGTCTTTATGCCGAGTGGAGTTGGGGTAACATCTAGTGGCAGTGAAGCTGCATTGCAATAATTACTTATTGCTCACGAGGATCATGTTTTATATGTTTACTTGGAAAAGAAAGAATGACATTTAACGAAAAACATAAAAACATGGAAATTTAGAATTCAATGAAAGAAAAACATGACATATAATACTTCCAATACAAGAAGGCGAAGACAAGTTCCTCTGTTGAAGTGCATTCGGTGCAATTTCAGGAAATGAAAGCAGAAATGACTCTGTAATGTCCAGGAAGACAATAGCAGAAGGTTATCCACCCAATCTAATATAACTAGTTCAGAAAAGCAACATATAACGTTCAATACTCAGTTTGGGAAGTAAAAAAACCCCCAATAAATATTTAAAAACTAAAATACAAAAGAAAGAAAAACTTATGTATTAGCCCTTCAGCCCTTATTCAACATTGTCATGTATCCATGATGTGCCCCTTGTAATGTGCAAAGTGTCTGCAATAAATTAATGTGTTCTAGTTAATTATGACTTTTATTCAGTGTTCCAGTTTTTGCTGTAATCATTTCATACACAAATAAACTATGGCATCACAATGTAAAAAAGAAAAAAAAAATCTAAATTGGTATGACAATACCGGCAAAATGCAGTCAGTGTCATCAAGTAATATAGTGCACTGATAACTGCACTATATCACTTGATGACAGAGGGTGTGTCTCAATAGAAGACAGGTATTTCATAAAGCTTAAACCCACAAGCAATGCCTTTTTTGTTTTATTCAGGATGTACAACAGTTTAAAGAAATGAAAGAAGCACTGTTGGGAAGGCAAGGGGGAACCAAATACACCTTTTTCCCCTGAGCATTCACTTTGTAATTTATTACTCAGTCATATCAAGTTTAAAAGAACAATTAAAAAAATTATTTTGGGATTTTCAGCATTTGAGTCACAGCTGTAAATATTTATGACATTACACAATTGAGGAGTTTATAAAAAAAAAAACAATGACACGAACAGAATATTAAAAAGACTAAATGAAGGAATAAAGGCGCTTCAGACAGTGAAAGTGCAGCAGCAGTCGCAGTAATATACTGTATATTTATATATGTTTTTAAAAGTCAGAAGTGACTTTTGTCACTAGTGTAACACATTGCAGTGAGGTATAGATCAGAACCTATTTCACCAAAGTACCAACTCCTTCATCTGACTGCTCACACTACTGTGAGGAGTATTGGCTCATTTCGCAACCACATTCTCAACACACACTGGTGGAAAACTCTCTTCTTTGTAAAGAGAGTCCATTCTCTCACTGTTGTGTCCGTGACGCAATGTCCTTCATCACAAAGTGAACACTTCCTCAAACACTTGAATGTCAAGTGTCACCAAAATGTGGTTGAAACACCACTTTGCATGGACGCTCATCATTCTCGGATTACATTGGATGCAAATGTGAGACTTGCTTCACAGTTTTGGTCATAAATAGATGACCTTTCAAGATAACATCAGCTGTTGGTTTCCACTTGCTCAGGAATCAAGAGGCTGGAGACGTCACCTTGAGGGCCCTTACTTCCCTAGATATCAGAGAACATATTGAAGAGAGGGAGCATGAGTGAGCACTCACAGACAGTATTACAGTACAACTTTTTCAACGTAAAAAAGTGAGAAATTAATTGTTTGGGCAATGATGGGCTATAATGGTGCATGACTACTGCATCTGTCAGTGATTCCCAACCAACGACGGGTGTCATAGATTCATGGGGGGGGGGGGGGGGGCGCAAAGCCTACTTGATTTTTAGGGGAATAACATTTTTAATGTCATAAAAATAAGTGAGTCTGCATTTGATTATGTCACAAAACTACAAATTTCAAGTGTTTACATCAAAAGTGTAAGTATTTGGAGAAGAAAAACAGGGGAACGTCAGGCTGAAGAGAAAGATGAATTGATCAAAATAAAGGGTGAACCAAGGGAGTTGCATATGGCTTAATTGGAGCAGTGGACAAAATTAGAGCTGAGTGTTTGAGCGAAGTGGCACCCGTCCACCAAACACCCCGAGATCCCAAAATGTTTACCCTGAGAGAAAAGGAACTCATCATCACAGAATACAACAAAGAAAGTGTACTTCACATATAGTGTGTTATAAGGTTCCTTCATGGGGTGTTTTTTTTTTGTTTGTTTGTTTTGTGATTGTACAGGGTGTGGTTAGTGTTGGGTCACCAACGTTTCAGTAATGAAGGTTGGGAACCACTGATCTAATGGAAGTATTGAGATTTTTATGTAAACATGAATGATAAACACCCACTTCCTCATTGTTGTTTGACAGTTCCACCATGGTGGTGTTGTCTTCAACTGATCTTCCTGGAAAATAACACAGATTTTTTGGTCAGCTTCTTTTTTTTTTTTTTTTCAGAATACTGCAGTGAGGGTTTTTTTTTTTTTAAGTGTGGGAGGATGAATCTCCCTTACAAAAAATCACCAATCATCAGTTTCACTGATGCCTTTGAAGCTCTCTGCTGCCCCCCAGGGGAGGCCCACCACCACACATTGAAAACCCCCTGATATAGATTACTACTGGCATACAGAAGGTTGTATGTATAGCAGCTCAATCCTTACTCGACTGTCTTTTCTTCTTGCAAAGCATGAACAGAAATACCAGGATGCAGAATAACCCCACCACACAGCTTGCAGCTATCACAATAGAGATAGAGCGTGGAGGAACTCGTGCAGCACCTTCAGAGAGAAAACAAATGTTTTGCAGAGTCAAAAAGATGTTTACTATGAGTGAGAGTACTGCATCAAAACAGAGCAAAGCTAAGTTTGGTTATTCAGTATGTTCAAAATATAAATTAGTTCACATTCGAAATGAGTGGAATATTTTTCAAACTATCAACCAGAACTTTATAACTGCCTGAGTTTTCTTTGGATAAGAAGCATCCTTTTGTAACAAGCTGTGATGAACTGGGTATGTCGTGTTGTGTCCTTTTGTTCAAAAAGAATTTGGTGATTGGAATTTCATCATATCAAAATCCTGTCAACTCTGGCCAGATCAAGCTCCATGTGACCGAGGTAACCCAGTGTAATGACCTCCGACAGCCACAACTTTTCCATTTGTTTTAGAGCAAAGACATTTGAACACATGAACATTTTAAATCAAGATGTTTTTCACAAAAACATGAAAAAAAGAAGTATAATTGCCTCTGGGATAGAAATACAGTGAAATGTCAAAATATAAAGGTTTCTTTCTCAACAGAATTGCTGTGTGATACGATTCCTAAATGTCCTGCATGAAAGTAACAACAGAAGCTGATTTTAGAGCAAAATTCTATTCAGGAGTAGTGACATTGTTTCATCACCCTAAGAATCAGTGCATTTTCAAAACACCGTAGGAAGCCCTTATGAAAGGTGTTTGTTCATCTGGAAAAAATTCCCTTGCACTTTTCGATAAAAAGAACATTCCAAGAAGGGCTTTCCATTGGCACTCACACTTCCTAAAACCAAGACTTCAAAGTCGTGACACAGGCTTTAATGACAGTGGTACTCACAGATAGTGAAGACGTCGGAGGTGGAGCCATTGACAGAGCAGCTGATATTTAACTCTCCCCTGGAACAATTGAAGAGTGCAGTGCTGGAGATGTTCAACAGCAAAGTAGTTTCACTGCAAACCTCACTGCTGTTCACACTTCTCCACATCTGACTGCTGTTACTCCCACTCCCGAGTACATTCCACGTCATCTTCGCACTGGGGTATCCACTGTGTGCCTGACACTGCACCAGGCAACTGTGGCTTTCATCATTACAGTCCTTTGAGATGGAGGGTTTACTGTAAGGAGCTGCGAGAAACATAAATGGAAAACAATCATCTCAGTGTCCATCATGTGTCCAAAAAAACCCAAACTTTTAATTGTTTACTTCTTCACTATGATTCTGACTCAGTGCCATTTCTGTCCTTTCTATTCCTTTTTTATTCCTTGAGGGAACTTCCCAAAATGATTAATAGATCTAAAATAACTAGATACCTCTTCATATGAGCAAGGGCATGTTGATTTGTTCAACTCCATGGTGCCAATAATATACATGTATTATGTGACCTGTACATCTGGTTAGACCTGGTGAGACCACAGAGCAAGCTCTGTTGTAGTACCATGTAAGGGTGTGTGGTTTTGGATGTTTCACATACATAAGAGACTAGTTGGCAAGCCTAAATTACTCCTAGCTGTTTGTCTCTCCCCGTTTGCCCTTTGATGAACTGGCAACGGACCAACAGATGGACGAAATACAGCCAACATATTATTGAAACGAGTAGTTTAAAGCCTCAAATGGCCAAGGGTGCTTCAAAACTTTGAAACTCCTTGTCTGTCAAGGTCAGACTCACCAGGAAGTAACATCAGTGAAATAATTTCAGGAAGCCCTTCTCCTAACGAAAAAGATCTATGTCACATCCTTACATTTCAGTTTTTGACCAGGGTATTTTCTTGTTTTCATTAAATGTATATTATAGTTGTTTGTATACTCCTTTGGACATTGTTAAGACAATCACTCTGTAATACTCTGTCTTACTCTTTTCCATTGTTGACAGAACTTAACTCTGACAGCACATGGTACTTGGAGTCAGAGAACATGCAAACTATCCCACCATCATATGGTAGTGATCCTATTGGGATAGGCTACGTAAGTGATTAAGTATTTTTTTTTAACAAAATGCAGGGTTTCTAATTTATATTATAAGACAAAGCAATAATTCATTGACATATTCATTTACTGACTGAAACAACTAGAAGTCTTGCCTTGTTAAAAGCTGCCCACCTCTACCAGATTGTTTGCTTGTCCAATGTTTTGATTGCAGTGCAAATCAATAGATAATTACAATTGCAACAACAATAGTTTAAACCATTTCAAGATATGTAAAAATACATTTTCAACTTCTCATGTTATTGACAAACTCTAGTGATCTGAATAAACCAAATGGTGCTTCTGTGGAAAGTTGTAGAAAAAAAAAAGTATTTGTACCTGTGAGTCGAAGACTTATTGGAACAGACATAATGGTTTCACTTTCAGTAAACTCAATATGACAATTATAGTCCCCTTCATGTGAGACGTTCAGGTTGTACATGTGTACAGCAGCCGCTTTGCGATCCAGTCTTGTATTTTGCCACGGTTTTTTTGTCATATTCTTTGAAGAATAAAATCCATTTACGAATGTGCCACCCTTTTGTAAATACAACAGCCGGATTGGCTTTTGTGTATCCTCCGTACAGTTAAATGTCACATTTCCTCCAAGTTCTTCACGGATCTGAATCGGACGTCTGGCACATTCTGGAAGAAACAAGAAAGCAAAGTATTAGAGCAAACTGAGAAAACTTTATTTCATCAGAAAGTGATTACAAAGGATTTCTGTTTAGGTTTGTTTGATTTTTGTTTCTTATTTATGTTTTCCATATGGGAGGTAGTAATGAATGTACAGGGATTCCAGAGATCCACTCTTTATTGTCACCTTAGATGTAACATTCTCTTCAGGAAATTACCAGTGTCTTGAGTTGTCTGTCTGGAAGATTTTTTTGTTTTTTTTTACTCTACAATGTTGTATTCCAGTGATTTTTCTTAGAAATATGAGTAAGAATACATACTTGACACATTCTATTTTTTATTCCCTAAATTTAGCCTTTCAGGCCATAAAAAATACATCAAGTATGTATTCTTACTTGTTCAAAAAGAGGAAGATGAAACAAGTTGGATTTCTCATGCCTATTGTGAATCTGAACAGGAAGAGATGTATCTGTATTTCTACTGCATTGACTACAATATGGGATATTACTGTGTTATAGCTGTAAAATATAGATATGAAAATGCCATCTGCTCGGTGTCGTAACAATAAAAGTGACTCCACTATATATTGTATATTCAGGAGTGTAATGTCTCCAGATGTATTGATTAATGATACTAAAAAAGAAATCAAAACTTAGTATCGTGTGAATGAGCAAAATACGTGTCATAAATAGGAATTGATAAAATATTAATACTAATATGAGTTAGGTGACTGAATTTACAGCAAAGATTTCACCTTTGTTTGCACAGAGGAATATAATTGGTATGAAACTACAGTATTTAACCAATAGAGTGAATTAGCGTATTTTGTCACCTCAATCGACGCACATGGCAAAGACATCTTAGAAACACCCTTCACTGACAATCTGAAACAATCCTAAACATTACTTTTGAAAAGGCAAGATTTGTGGCACAGTCATTGTCCAAGATCACAGTGGATATTGTGTAAAATTGTAAATGGCTGGTGAGAATACATAGAATTTCTTTTCCTGTGAAACCACAATGGAGATTGATGATGAACTGATATATCAGAGGGCCACTTACCTATGACAGAAAGGTGTGTCATCAAAGTCAAAACCACAGTCAGCAGTAGAAGGGAACATTTGCACTTTCTAGACAGATAAGAGAGGAGTGTTACAGTTAAGTTCAGACATGAACATGAGCATTCATGCATTATGCGTTACGCATTAATATGTCATCCAGAATGAGAAGGAAAAGTATGGCACTTTTCCCAGACATAGCTGGGAACAGTGTCCTTTGTCAAAAGTCATGTATGAAACCAAAATGACATTTCAAGTTTACTTTTTATAGCACACAACACAAGGTCCTGTCAGAAGTTTGTATTACTGGAAAGCCTTTAAACATGGTTTGCCAAGTTTCTTTTGTGAATTCACAAAGTTCACAGACCATTTCATCATAGCATTCTCACCACAAAATTACAAATGATTAAATAAATGAGTTATGTTTTGAAACCGTGAACAGAATAATATTTCTAGAAAAGTATTTGGGCTATAAGAAAGGCCAAGTAAAATCTTTTCAATATCCTGATCTCATTTGACCCTTTTCAAGCTTGATGGTATTACAGATATGTTTAGAGGGACAAGTCCTGAAACTGGTACATCTTATTTAGTTCTCCACCCTGACCAATACAGTTCTTCATTGTTAAGCTCGAATAGTTCATTCAAGTCATCATTTTAATAATGACTACATGTAACATGACAACAATGATACCTCCATAAACTGCAATCCTAAATTCTATGGATATTAGGTTTTTATTAAAAATAGAATAATGACTCCACCCAGATATTTTCAGTAAATTATTGTGATTGTACCTGAAGTCATTACCACTGACAAATGAGTCATTATATTTTGTTAAAGTCACCAAGATCCAACAGAAAATTTAAGTTTGGTTACTTACGGGAAGTAGTAAAGGTTGATCCTTGAAGCCTGTTGGAAAAAAATAAAAATAAATTGTGAAAATAGCAGGATTTTTTTTACTCATTCTGAATAATAGTATTTGCATTGACCGGCTTTAAAAGGCACACAAAAATGTAGGAGTACATTTGTTTGACAGGTTAGTTCAGCAAGTCAACTGTTAGCAAATAGCTCTGGAAAAAAAAAAATATATATATATATAGATTGCAATCAGGTTACAGTCTGGAAAGATGGTGATGATTTTGCAGAACAGCACAAAAAAAACCACAACCACTCATCCCCACAACCCCACATTGCCACTTAATCTCATGAATGTAGTTTTTCTTTCGGAAAATTTCAGAAAATATAAATAAACTAAATCCCTGGACTGTTTTTTTTCTTTTACAGTCCATCTTGAGTCCTGAAAGAACACACCCAGTGTGTATTTGCATCGAGGGAGAAAGACAGTCCCAGGAAGAAACATGAGGCAGAGCTTCAACCATGTCTTTGAGTTTATTACTTAATTTGATGTTGTATCAGAGAAACCAAAAAGTGAAAGAAGAATGTGTGTCAATGATAAGGTAGTTTATAAAACTCCAATCAGCCATGACATCATGATCAGTGACAGATGAAGTGACTGAACTTTACATCTTTATTACAACACAGTTGTTAGTAGGTGACGTATACAAGGCAGCAACTCAACATGTTGTCTTTGACTTAATGTGTTGAAAGCAGACAAATGGGAAAGTGAAATGGTCTGAACAATCTTGATTAAAAAAAAACCCCAAAAAGAACAAGTTGTGATAGATAAAGAACTAGATCTGAAACACTCCTGTAAGGGAATTCCTGGTCTGCCATTCATCTATCATAAGGAAGATTAAGAAGTCAACCGACAACAGGGTAAACAAAGGCCATTGATGTACGAGAGGAGTGAAGGCTGGCAACAGATGAGCTACTGTTGCTCAAAGTGCTGCAGAAGTCAATGTTGCGTGAGAGACTAACTGAGATGCAATGAACTTGTCACTCCAGCTTCTCCAGGTGAACAACACACGCACACACACACACACACACACACACACACACACACACACACACACACACACACACACACACACACACACACACACACACACACAAACATACCTTTCAGTAAAATAATTTCCCCCAAAGTCATAGTCTGTTTAAGAGCTGTCCTACACGTCTTTCCTATCAGGGCATTCACTAATGAAAACCCAGTGTATCTGGATCACACTGGTTACTAGTTTGTGAGTCACAGGGTAAGCAGAAGAGGAGTAATTACACAAATCAAAAATGTTTGAGGCACTTAAAAACGACCACTTGACAAAAATTATTTTTACCTAAAATTTTACAGTTACAACAATGCAGCAATCAAAATGAGAAACAGTGTGTGTGTGTGTGTGTGTGTGTGTGGGGGGGGGGGATGTTAAGCGGAAAGACCGGAGAGATACAGTGGCTGAATATCAGCAATGTTTGCAAAGTAGAACCGACATCAGAGGGAATTCCCAAAGGCAGCACTATTAGTAAAAGAGATGTACAAATCAGGATAGTGGACAGTAGAGGAAG
This sequence comes from Blennius ocellaris, assembly GCF_963422515.1. Taxonomy (NCBI): domain Eukaryota; kingdom Metazoa; phylum Chordata; class Actinopteri; order Blenniiformes; family Blenniidae; genus Blennius; species Blennius ocellaris. The sequence goes on along the minus strand of NC_137651.1, from coordinate 7,517,870 downwards.
ATTTACTGATACAAAATAACCACCAGGCCTAACAGGCATTGCAACATTCCTTGGTAGGGTTTTTTTGTTGTTGTTTCTTTTAACTGACGTGATTTTTATTGTATTTTTCAAACTACATGAAACATGCTGACTCAACTTAGTATCAGTGTCTTGGGGTCACGCCCTGTTGTGCTTCTGAATGAATAAGTGTCGTCACAGAATGTTGAGTTTTGATTTTGTTCAGAAAGAAAAGGGGATTTCTTTTCTGAGTGATAATGACTTGGTGGTGTAATATAATAAATTCAAGGTGAAGATTTTTTAGCCTATGCTTCATAACACAATCTGCGAATATGAATATGTCCCATATTCTGCGCATTACCTCACCAGCATTTGTAATAATGTCGTGTATGGGAATACTCCCAAGACACATGAGGTAATGATTTAACAAGTCCTATCAGGTCAGGAATTTTCACATAAGCTATAAAACTAAACGCTCCTCCCACGTGTGTCAAATTCCTTCAGTGTGTATGTCATTTATTTGGAGAGTAACACCTGACATGCTGACCAAACGTATATTCCCTGACTTCAACAACAAAACCATAAGCTTTCTTTTTATTTCCTCTCTCAGTTTTACTTATTTTGAGTCATTGTGTCAATAATAATTGACAGTCATCACTTTAAGCCAGTCACGTGGGGACTATTTATAAAGTAATCTATTCAGAGGATACACCTTGCACTCATTCACAAACAGATTTGAAAAGAAACCGCATAGCATTTGAAGTAACTGTAACAATCTGTCAGATATTTGGTTCAAATCTCGAGGGGCTCATATGGCATATTTGCACGGAGGGAAATGAGACAGTGGCCAGCACTGCGGAGGATATATTTGATCTCTCACATGAAATTAGATCCGGATTAAATTCCTTTAGTCATTCTGTTTCAAACACACGGATGTTATTTGCTGGACATGCTAAACTGCTTTCTTTATGTGAAAGTTGCGACAAGGAATGCACAGGCGACTGCTTAAATCAAGTTTACAAAGCAAGTGGTCTTACACATTCAGCCTCTCTGATAGTTGCGAGATATCGATCTTGACAGCAGTCGTCTTACAACGTTGCATTAAAAAAAAGGCTTGAGATTAGAAAAGTGAAGGAAAAGCAGTGAAACATGCTCTTACCATTGCTTCTTTGTCTGAAGAGCTGCCGGTAAACTATCTTTCCTTCTGCTGGGTTCTCGCTGAAATGAGCAGCTTCCTTCCGACTCCGAGTTCCGACTGAGTGGATCGTGGTTTCAATGGGTGGGGCTCAGGCTCAGGCGAGGGTGTTCCCTTTCTAAAAACAACCTTTTGATACGAAATCACTTACCACTCCCTTTACAAACAATTACAAATACACATGTATCATGATGAAGATACTAAGCTACATTAAAATAACGCATACATGCTATTTTTGAGTTTATTAAGTTGGTTGGCTTGTTTTCGAAACGTTGCCAGACTTCTTTATTTATGGCTCAGGTGCATTGCTCACCTGACATAACTCATAACAACAAATCAGTAGATGCATTGGATGAAAAAGTCACAATAGGAATATGTGCATTCAACACCAAATAGGGCGAGAGCTCCAGAACTGAAATATCACAAAGAACATCCACACCAAGTCATGAAATCAGTGTCCCATAAAGGGTTCAGAAAAAAATCATATAATTAGAATGAGCAAAGATTTTCAAATGTTTTATTAAGTCCAGCCTTAGTTCACACTAAACATATGTGGTGGCAGTGCTATTAGGTGTCCACTTCATTAAATTAACAACGGCTGACTGCACCTGGCCAACATGTGGTAATTCTACCTGTCTGAATTAAATGAAGATCTTTAACTTTTGTATCGATCCAATCATTTACCTGCCTAAATTAATTTTACATTTCAAAATGAGCAGGAAAATTATATCTTGCTAAAACTTTTTTTTTTTCAACATTTTCTGTAGTACAGCAATAATGCACTATTTATACTATTCCTGAGTGTAGTTGAATATTAAAAATGAAAGTAAACTTTATCCTCTTCAACAATAATTATTCAAGAAAGATTGACTCAACAACAGAGTTCAATGACCTTTTGAAGAAAGGACTGACAGTCAAGGGTGTGGGAAACTGTCACTGGCGACAGTACAAGGGATTTTGGCAGTTTGACAACAGCAGATGTGAAAACGGCAGAAGACGGAAACAGTCGGGAAGGACTGACAAGGAATGTGCTGATGGACAAGTTTTTTCACCGTTTTGTTACAGGTGATATGCAATTTTCTGGTCACATGTGTACTCTGACAGCTGGTTCGATATAACATCACTGTGAATAACCGCTGTGCTTCACCCTCGCTCTTTCTTTGTCTCATTCTGAAGCACATACTTTTCACTTCTGCTTTTCACTTTTTTATGGTACTGTACAAAATGTGATATGTAAACAGGTCATTCATTTTTAATAATGGCTAACTTCCTGTAATTCAACACATCTCTCTAATTGCTCATTAGAGCTTTTCTTTGACATGACAAATAGCTTTGAAGAGAGTGTGCTTGTGCTTGAAATTATGCATGTGTGACTTTGCTCACTTTATTGAAGAGAGGGGGAATGCCGAGGGCTGGTTCATGATACTGCCAGGCACAGGGACACAAGCCTTCGAAGAAAACTTTTTTCCATGACAATAACATTTGGGGATTTCCTTAAGTATCCTAAGTGTGTCTGAGAAAATCCTAACTTCAAGTTGCAAACGACGGGCATTATTGCTCCTTTACTTTTAACATCCAGTCTTTTATAGAGTTGTCTGTTTATATCGTCATTTGTGTATTGATAACTGTATGGGTGTGATAACAATTATCTCTACATGCTTTAGGCAAGAAACAGTAATTAATTATAGGCATCCCAGAATAGATTTGATGTTAATGCCATTTCACAAGTGATAAGGCAACTTTCACTTCACTCATCTCTTGCCTCAGGTCTTAGTGTGGTGTTATGTACCTCGATATTGCTTAAACAGTGCAATCTAAGACTTAGAATTAGCAGCTTAATGTATTTTTCCCAAACTTGGCAAAGTCTGCTTGCCAAGATCGGGCCCCAAACACGTTGTTTTTGTCCTCGAGCCATATGCTTGATCCACCTGGCTTCTTGTTCAACGGGATCAGTCAATAAATCTGCTTCATACACAACACAGAGCCTTTGTTTGCTTTATTTGCTGTGACAAGTTTCAATACCAGTAAGCAATGAGTCATCAGGTAGGTTTCTTCCGATGAGCGGGCGCGACTTGTCTCCAAGGTTTCCATGGCACCGACGGCTTCAGGCGTAAGAAAATCAATAAATTCAAATCCACAATGTGTCATCCGTGACCTTCCCAATATTAAATACTCTGTGTGTTAACATTTTTTTTTTTTTTTTTTTTGAGCAACGCTCAGGGGGAGCTGGGGGGCGTTGTTTGAAGGTCTTGCTCAGGGATGCATGGTGCATGTTTTTTGGGAATGTGGAAGGAAACCGGAGCCCCCGGAGGAAAGCCACGCACACACAGGGAGAACATGCAAACTCCACACAGAAAAGCCCCCAGCCACATTTGAACCACCCCCTTGCTGTGAGACGAGAGCGATTACCACTGTGCGGCCTAAACTCAGATCAATATATTATATATATTATATCATCTTACTTTATATCAATAACTTTGTAATTATTCAACAAAAGTTAATTGTCTTACATACAGACGTCAGCGAGAGACCAGAAAGTTCACACTGGCACAAAGATAAGACATCAGTTACCTTGTGCAGTAGCTGCCGCACACAAACTATTTTGTTCACCAACTCAGGGAGGTTCCTTCCGATGAGCGGGCCGGACTTGTCTCCAGGGTTTCCGTGGCACCGACTATCAAAGTCAGTCTTCAGGCCTAAGAAAATCAATAAATTCAAGACAGGTTGAGCATGGAAAGCCACTCTGTGTCATCAGTGACCTTCCCTACATTAAATACTTTGTGTTAACATTTTAGTAGACACCTGATCATTTTGTTTTCGTCAGTGATGATGAGTGAGTGGATATATCGATGTGTAAGAGACAGGGAGTCTAGACTTTCACAGCAAGAAGCAGAACATCTGTTCACAATCCTCAACCAGTATTTTAATGATTTAAATTGGGAGTGTCAAACAAGGCCTGTAGACCAAAACTGTCCCGCAAGAGCCTGCATTTTGGCCCCTAAGCTGACCAAGCAAAGAAAGCATTAGATTTTAGCATAGCCTTTTTAAGGGTGTCTGAGATGTCTGTGATCCTGCCATGAAAACTAACAGTGGCCTCAATGCTACACTGCCATGGCTAGTATGCAAAGGCTGCAAAATGCAACTGTTATAGATGTTTTTTTTTGGACATTTCACCGTATTTTGCATCATTAAAACTGGCTTTATGTAGAGATTGCAGTACATTTTTATGCTAATTGTTCAGATTCGGAAACATACAAAAATGCTAAACATAGTCTGTAACAGAACAAAGAAGAAATTGGACTGTGTCTGGCTGTATGTGTACCGTGGGACTTTAACTACACAGTAAAGTCAGTTTTCAAAGCTTAAAATTCTGCAGAAATGCATTTTGCTGCACGTTTGGATATTAGAATGGTCACAATTGGATAAAAACTATAAGAGACGTGAGCCAAAAAACACACACAGATGACTGGAAGACTGGAAAGTAATTGTGCGATTTCTTCCAGCACTCACACAATTCTGTCTAAATGTCAGTAAAGAGACTGAAAAGGAAATGGCTAGTTATTTTTTTGGGCGGCGGAGCTCAGTTAGTAGCAAAGTCGTCTCGTAATCAAAAATTACAAGTTTGATTCATCTCCATCTGCCCTCATGCCCAAGTGTCAAACTCAAACTCAAACTTTTTTAAAGTAAATGTTTTTTTGGTTGTTTTTTTTTTTTTTACCTCCGAATATTTTTTTCTTCAATGGCCTGAATACTCTTCTGTATGTTTGCAAAGTGTCACGTAAAGTAATACAAATATTTTCAAGAACACGAATACTTACTTCCTATATAAAGAAACGTAATTTCCGGTATTGAGAGAGAAATGGCGGCTCGTAAGCTTCGGGGCAGGCGCCGTCGTTGCTTGGCAACACCGACTTCACGCATGCTACACAGACATTGCTGCAGCTGCATTTCTTGCATTAGCTTATGGGACCGGCTCGATTATAACACTTGATGGCGAATCGGTATGAAAACTGCATTTCAGTCATTGTGCCAACGCGCCGACTTAAGCCTGTGGTCACGTTCGTAAGTTTCATTCACATGAGCAAAGCTAAAGCTAAAGCTAGCTCGCTGGCTACAGCTTTTGCTCTGCGGTGGGGCTTTCCCAGAACTTCCCCGAAACAGTTTATCTTCCCCTTCGAAGCTGGGCTGCCAGAGAAACCTGTTTGTGAAGGGTTTTTGCTCAGCATGCCGGAAACTGTACAATGTATAGCCTCTGCACTGTTGCGTCTGTTTGAATATGATACCTCCCTGGCTACACACAGATACCAAAAACAAACATTTCCTGCAGAAAATATATACAGTTAATACAGCAAATATGTGTGCTTGCTTTTACATAGTTCCTGATAAGACTTACACATGGTCAATCTTTGGGTTTCAGCTGAAAGATGCCCCACGATTCAGATGATGCTCGCAAGAGGTTTATCCTCACCACGACTGGAAACTTCTATGGACTAAAACCTACCTCGTCCCTGACTGACAGTCCAGAGCTCAATAACTTCTTGGATGATGGGAATGAATTTGTCCTGTCTTTCAGCAGACACGATGGTGATCTGCACTTGTCAAACAAGGTAAAGCAATTACATATATAACACATTCACAAAGAAAGTACAGCAAAATGTGTTTTCTTTAAACAGTCCGCAGCAAGCAGCTACTTTGGAGTGTCTGGGGAACGTGCGGGGCTCAAGGGCCTTTCTCAAGGAGCCACAGTGGCAACCAGGCAGCTGTGGGGCTTGAACCTGCAAATCTCCTCCGATCACAAGGTCGCTTCTCTAACCTCGAGGCCACTATTGTGCAAAGAGGTTGCAACAGTTACTAAAGTAATAAAGCTAAACATCTGACGACAACAGACGTTTTGATAATTCAGTTGAATTTGATCACAGCCATATTTTAGAGGGCATCATGTAAACCGAGACAAAATAAAACTTCTTCCAAGGACTGCTTTGCTCTGAAAAGATCCCGAAAAGATGAAACGCATTGAAAGAGGTGCCCCCAAATTTGAGAATTTTAAATACCAATATGCAGCACTGTGGAGCGGTGGTTAACACTCATTTCACAGTGAGAAAGTTGTGGGTTTGAGTGGGACTTTCTGTGTGTCTTTTGTTTTTGCTGTGTGTGTGGTTTGTTCTGGTACGCACGGTCCAAAAAACCTGCATGTGAGGTTAACTGGTGACCCCTCGGTCCAAATATGAGTTGCAGAAATCCATTCTTGAGATTATGCTGTTTGCTCACTGTACATCAGGGATGGAGACTGTTTTGAGAATGTATTTGTTTTGAGTGTTGACAATAAAGCTGGCCTTTTTGTTCATCGTTTATCATTTAAACAGATTGAAGCTGTGGCCGACGCCAAAGAGAAAGTGTTGGTGTTCTTTAAACTGCAACCCACGGTGATCACAGAGGATAACCTTCATCAGAGCGTCCTGGTGTCGTCCATGCTGGACTCTCCCATCAACACTCTCTACCAGGCTGTCAAACGGGTTTTTGCCCCTGTACTGCTGAAGGTGAGCTCGTTGGGAGGTGCTCTTGAAAAAAAAAAAAAAAGCATACATTTGTTCATAACTCTGCTTGACATCTCAATTCCCTACTTATTTCAAGTTATTTGAGGATATTTTTCTCACTTGATGTAGGTAAAAAACACAATAGCAAAATATAGATTGAATAAGACAATACATGCAAGAGCAGAAAGAAACACCGTGCAGTCAAAAGCATGTCACTTTTTGCTCTCTCAAGGATGAGCGCTGGCGTTCAACATTTGACCCAAAGTTGGCTGGCCTTCTGAGCGAGCTGGAGCTCGGGCTGGGCTCAGTGGTTCGTCAGTCTGGAGCGCACACTTCTGCCAAGAAGGGTCGTGATGAGGAAGATGTCCTGGGTACTGCTCAAATACATTTTCATAAAACGACACACATAGTCTCTCAACACACTCCATTTCAGCTGGAATATTTTTTCATATGTATATATGTTTTTTCCCATAGATTTAAAGTGGACTATAGCCTGGTGTCATAAAGCAACATACTAACAGTTTTTGTGTTGGGTGTAGGTATCTTGACTCCCTGTGATGAGTTCCAGTACTGGGCTGATCTCTCCGAGTCTGCAGAGAAGAACAGCGTGAGAGAAAGGGCTTCACATTTCACTGAGCTCTTCAAGCCCATTCAAAAGGTAGGCAAGCGGACAACTATTTATAAGGAACCATTACTACAACCTTAAAATTGATGTAGAAATATCCAATTTAGTTTCGAATTGAATTGATCAAAAAGTGAGTGATTTCTTACCCAGGAACATTGCATGTTTTACATTGTTGGATTTGACATTTGAAAAGCTTCCAACTGTAAAATGTGTGAACGTATTAATTGTTTTGAAAGCCTATATTCATGCTCCCTGGAATTGAACTGATAATCTATCCATGTCTCCACCAGGAGTATGGCGGTCTTGACGGCTTGTCGATGCCAGATGTTGTGGATTTGGTGGAACAAAGCAGAGACTCTCTGGATGACGTGTGGAGGCAGACTGATTACGAACCTTATCGAGAGACCCGCATGGTCCGACTGATGGATGTCATCGGTGGGTCTCTCGTAGACGTACAATGAATGACCAAACCCAAGAAATGTTAACAGATATTTGTTGATTCTGTCTTATTCTGTCATTTGGACGTCACGTCTCATAATGCACTGACCGTTCTGCTGACATGATGCTGTTAATGCGTAACCTTTGAGAACTGAAACTGCCTTTGGTTTCCTTCGTACACATCAGTATTTGGCAATCACATTTGTAGATATGATTATTTGACCTTACCATGAGACTAACCAGTAAAATAATGTGTTTCAGATGTCCTGTTTGCAAGTACAATTGTTTTCTTTTGTTTATGTTTGCTGAAATGACATTTTATTGTCTATTTTAATTTCCTTTGCATTTATACTTGACAAGGTGGAGCCTTGGGAAGATATGTCCAAAGGAAACTGAGTGATGTGACAATTTTTGAGGAGCCATTCGTATCAGTGAGAGAGAACCTGAGAACAGGCATTTCCATCTGTGAACAGTGGGTGGTGGCCTGCGAGCATTTGACTGGGCAGGTATGGGGAAACATTATAATGGAGTCAGTAGTATGCATAAAATGATTGAAGACATTCAAATCTCATCCGATCAGGTGATGGGAATAGGATTGTGAGCATGTGTTAATTTTTTTATTTTATTTTTTTGCAGATATGGATGAGACATGCTCCCTGTCCCTGGAAGGGAAACAAGCACTGCCCACAGACTCTGCATTGCCTTGCAAAACGATTGAATGAGGTAAAATATGTTCTGAGTACACCAAAACCCTCTCTCACCACTTCCTTCTTTCTGTTTCTCTGTATTGAAGCGGTTGCGTCAGTTAGGTGGAATTATGCCTTGACTTTTTTTTTTTCTTTTAAGATCATAACAAGGTTGACCATGGTGATGATAAATAGACTGAGGATAAAGGCTCACTTACTAATTTCTTTTACTGTTTGAAGCGTCATTTGAAATTTTTTGTGATACAATGGTGATAAATGCAAACTTATTTTTGTTATTCCCCACCTTGATTATTTTATATTGTTAAATCGTGTCTTCATCTTTTACTTTAACACAGTTTGTAATTTGTCATACTTTTTGACAATCATGCCATGTTTGTCTTGAAATGAAGAACTGCTTAATTTGGAGCCCAATATATACGCATGCGGCAGTGTGAGCAGACAAAGCTCGTTCTTTACCACTTATTTATTTATTTATTTTTTATTGTCTTTTATGAATTTTTTTACAACCATATAGATCTAAAAGAAAGCAAAACATCATGTTGTTATTGTTGTCGTTGTTTTTGTTTTTGTTTGGTTTTTTGTGTGTTCGTTTGTTTGTTCTGTTTGTTTGTTTTTTATTATTATTTATTTATTTTTAATTAATATTTAATTATTTACATAATTTTTCATTGTGATTATCTTCAACCCTTGAGTCCTTGTCTTGTCTTGTCTTGTCTCGTATTGTGGTGTGAATGCTGCGAGTGAATGATTTATTTTGTTTGGGAAGGGAGAATTGCTCTCCAATGCACCTTGGTTTTATATTACGTTTTACTGTAGCGAGTTTAATTACATTGAGAGATGACCATTGTTGTACATCTGGTATGTTTTTACATGTGTCTGTACCTCCCAATGTAAAAACCAATAAAAATATTTGACAAAAAAAAAAAAGAAAGCAAAACATCCAAAAACAAAAGACAAACAGAGAAAAAAGTAGTACAGGCCACGGTCTTTTTTCTTTTGTAATATGAAAGGAAATTCAAGTATGCTTCCTTATATTCTATTAATGTCAGAGAACTTAAAAAAAAACTTTCCCAATCTTTGTGAAGCCATCTCCATTATTTTTCCAGGAGTGTCATCCAGTCTTAGCATCTCAGTCAGAATTTGTTTAAAGAACCCCAGAACATCAGTCATCATATCCTAAATGAAGCGAGGGACACTGATAACCTGCTGATCACATGATGCTCTGCCTCTTCTCAAGGTGGTGACGCTGCGTATGGTTCACGAGAAACTGCTATCTTTGCTTCCTGGAGGCAAGCAGCAAGCTCTGACTTCAGATCGTGTGTTTGAACCATTCTCTGGGCTTAATCCTCTTCATTACAACCCGTACACCGAGGTAATGAATCTTGCTTTGCCATAGTTAAGCCATCCCATTCCTCCTTTTGTGGGAGCAGGATAAATCATGCAGGTCCTTCAATGTGTTGTGGCTTGCTTCCAGCATCAATGATCATTTTAAATACAGCATTAAAAACCTAATAGTTGCCTGTTAGCCTCGGCATTCAGCTAATGGCTGTGGTAAATTTTGTGACTACTTTATTCTGTGCAGTTGGAAAAGCAGTGGCCATTTGTATCATTTTAGGTGGAATCTTACACACGATCTACTTTTGATTGATTATACTTTTTTTTTTTTTAATTGTTCTCTCGCGCCACAGTCTTACTTTTGTATGTTCTCTGTAGCCCCTGTGGAGAGCAGCAGTGGCTCAGTTTGAACGCCTCATGGCTCCTTCGGAGCAGGAGGTAGCCGGCAGACTGAAGAGCTACATTGCTGATGTCCAGGACAATCCGCAGCAGGTATTCTGTCCTATTGATCACATTAATACATCTTGTGTGCAGTAACATTTTTAATGCATGTTTTTTTTTTAATCCAGCTGTTACAGGTGTTCCAAAAGCATAAGGAGTTGATCAAACGTCCCACTATCAACAAAGAACTGCAGCCTGAGAGAGAAACTCTTCTGGCCAGACTACTAGACTACAACAAGGGTTTGCGATTTTGTCTTTTGCACTTTTTACATGGTGAGAGAGAAATTTCAATCATTATGGAATGATGTATGCAGGGGTTTGTAACAAGCTCAGCATGGCATTGGCAGCTACTCATCACCCATGGAAGCAATTAGGGGAGCTTTTCATGTTCTTACATTACAACAAAGTAAAATTTGAACCAGGGACCTTCTCACTGTGCGGCGAGCATGCTGACTACGACTCCACTGTGCAGCATGATGGTGATGTGTGGTCTGTGCATTCTGTATTTGAGGATTGTGAACAGATGTTCTGCTTGTTGCTGTGAAAGTCAAGACTCCCTGTCTCTTACACGTCGATATATCCACTCACTCATCATCACTGACGAAAACAAAATGATCAGGTGTCTACTAAAATGTTAACACAAAGTATTTAATGTAGGGAAGGTCACTGATGACACAGAGTGGCTTTCCATGCTCAACCTCTCTTGAATTTATTGATTTTCTTAGGCCTGAAGACTGACTTTGATAGTCGGTGCCACGGAAACCCTGGAGACAAGTCCGGCCCGCTCATCGGAAGGAACCTCCCTGAGGTGGTGAACAAAATAGTTTGGGTGCGGCAGCTACTGCACAAGGTAACTGATGTCTTATCTTTGTGCCAGTGTGAACTTTCTGGTCTCTCGCTGACGTCTGTATGTAAGACAATTAACTTTTGTTGAATAATTACAAAGTTATTGCTAAAAAGTAATATGATATAATATATATATGTTGATCTGAGTTTAGGCCGCACAATGCCGCAGTGGTTAGCGCTCTCGTCTCACAGCAAGAGGGTGGTTCAAATGTGGCTGGGGGCTTTCCTGTGTGGAGTTTGCATGTTCTCCCTGCGTGTGCGTGGCTTTCCTCCGGGGGCTCCGGTTTCCTTCCACATTCCCAAAAAACAAGCACCGTGTGTCCCTGAGCAAAACCTTTGCCCCCCCCCCCCACCACCGATGGGTTAATTCAAAGTCGAATTTCCACTCTGGGGATCAATACAGTACTATACATAAATGAAGTAAAGTAAATAAATATCATGACAACAGAACTGTATATTAGTATTAATTTATTCATGTGTGCTTGCATTTGTCAGGTGGAAGACTCAGTCCGCATAGCTGAGGCTCTGCTCTCAGACCTGTCTGGGTTCAAAGGCTTCCTGCATTTCTGTGATGACCTGCTGGAAGTTCTGCGGGCTTATGAACAGGAACAGTTCGAGGACTGGTCCAGAGACATCATGTCTGGACTGGCTGACCCAAAGTCCGGCATCAGGTTTGAATGCAGCATGAATGTTTGTTGCTGATTCACGCCGTTGATGATCTCCATGTTCGTTAATCACATTATTTAACATTGTGTTTTGCAGGCACATGAGTAAATACTGTTTTTCTTCCTCTTTGCAGTCTTCAAGCCAGTAGCCACGTAATGGAACTGGACCATGTGGACGGCAGGCTGAAGATCCAGTACTCGGACAGGCTGCAGAGTCTGCTCCGGGAAGTCAGGCAGCTCTCTGCCCTGGGCTTTCCCATCCCAGCCAAGATTCTCCAGGCTTCCAACACTGCAGACAAATTCTACAGACAAGCTGTTGTCCTAAAACAGGTGAGAATGAAAGTGAAGAGAAACCAACACACTTAAATTTACATGCTTATTTATGTTTCTTATACTTTCTGTTTTGCAGGTGGCTCATTTCTACAACACCATTGACCAGCAGATGATTCCTTCTCAAAGACCAATGATGCTCGGTCTTGCGCTGGCATTCGAACAGGTCATCAAGGTATTGTGGATGAACAACACCAAACAACATTTTTTTTTAAAATTATTATCAGTTTACAAAACTTTACACATACAAAAGAAAAAAGTTGCAACTTTATCCCTATATTTTTTTAAATCTTGTATATAAACTAGTTTCTGACATGCAGCAACACAGCATCTTATGTTTCAAATAACACAATGACTTTCTATTTTTTCTTTTTCCCCCCATCAGAATCCTCGCTGTCATTCAAAAGACTCGGGTGGTAAATTTCAGATCACCTGGGACAACCCCAAAGAGTTAGAGGTGTACATCGCCAAGCTGCAGTCTGCTGCTGAGAAACTTTCCATTGAGAACAGAAAGTTGCGGAAATGGCACACTGACTTTACTGAAAAGGTAGCTGCAACAATTGGCAATCATTTGTATTTTCCACAAGCGTGCTCTCTGTTATACTTTGTGTGTATTGTGCAATATCTTCACGTACGCTGTCTAATTGTTCTTTGCATTTGCGTCTGCTCCACTGATTGTATATCACAGGTGGTGACACTGATGAATGTAGACCTACTCAGACATCAGCAGCGCTGGAAGGACGGCCTCCAGGAGCTCCGCACCGGCTTTGCCACATTGGAAGCTCAGGTACTTCATTAGTTTCTGGTAAAACTGTTTTTGTAAGAAAAAAAAAATTAGTCTGAAATTATGCATTTGTACAAATTACTCATGAATGTGTGAGTAGGGCTTCAGGCCTGATGACATGCGGGCGTGGCGTCAGCACTGGAATCATCAGCTCTATAAGGCTCTCGAACACCAATATCAGACTGGATTGGAAGCTCTGAATAAGAACCTGCCTGAAATACCCATCGATCTTACTTTCAAGTGAGTGCACACAATTCCAAATCTGTCTTGCTCTCCTCTTTGAGTTGTTTTTTTTCTTTTATCTGTAGGTTGTCATCTTCTACCTCTTTCTGAAACGACACAAAAAAACCCGTTTTGTTTTGTTTTTTTATCTCAACTTCTATTTCATGTACTTCACAATGATGCTTTTTCTGTTCTCACCAATGAATACATTTTTCATGCATTGCTTACTGGAACTTGTATCTTTCACTCTCTCCCTCACAAAAGGCAGGGCCGCTTACAGTTCCGTCCACCTTTTGAGGAGGTGCGAGCGCGCTATTTCAGAGAGATGAAGCGTTTCATCTCAATCCCGAACCAGTTCAAAGGCGTCAGCGCTCAGGGGGAGGAGCTCATCTTCAACATCATGATTGACAGAAACGCCTCCGGGTTTCTCACCATTTTCAGCAAAGCCGAGGACCTCTTCACCCGCCTGCAGGCTGTACAACACAAGTTCAAGGTGCTTGAACAACAGATTATTTTGCCTTCATAACTAATTGTAACAGAGATTCAATATTAACCTTCCTATTAGAATGCTACAAAAGAGATTAGTAACAAGAGATGATTACCTTCATTCAAATGAAATCGTGTTATTCACTGCATTCTGCAGCAATTACACTATTCTTCTACACTGTTGGTGCTATTTCAGCCTCATAAGAAGTTGAAACTTTGTGAATATACAAATTACATTTCATAAACGCGCTGCCATTTTGTAGACGTTGAAGGTTAGCAATAATCCTTGTTGTTTTATCATTTCCACAACATTGCAGTGAGCCATGACTGAGTTAAAACAGATACACTGGGATATGTCATGCATCTCTGATCATGTTCACGCTTAACTTATACGCATTTCCCCTTTATGATACTGTCACAGAACAGTGAGCGCTGTGTTTTATGTTTTTAATTTTGACAGCAAACCTAAGTTGTAGAGGGGGAGGCCCACAGCTGAAACTAGACTTATCTTTACTCTCTCCCTTTACTTGGTTCTGTTTTTGAATCAATTATTTATGTCCTGTTGGGACTGTGCAGTTTCTGTCAACTTTGCCCCAGTTAAAAAAGGAAACATGCTCTGCTACTCAACCGTGTGTGTGCGTGTGTGTGTGTGCGTGTGTGTGCGTGTGTGTGTGCGCGTGTGTGTGTGCGTGTGCGTGTGCGTGTGTGTGTGTGCGTGTGTGTGTGTGTGTTTTAGGAGTGGGTTGTCCTGGGGCAGGTGGATTTAGAAAAGTTAGTGGAGAAGCATCTGAGTTCTGTACAGGACTGGGAGAGAAATTTCAAAGCTCTGAAAGGCAAAGGAAAAGAATCTGAACGGCTACCAAGGTACAGCATGCACACACGCCCCAACATTGCATGGACAGTATTATATGTATTTTCAGAAAAGTAAAGGAAGTTAATGTTTCTGTCATAAACACTATCTACTTCAGTACATGCCTATAATAACATACATATGATAATTTCTTTGATAATTGATTGAAACTCACAAACAACTTGATTATACATGAAACATTTATTTCAAGCCCTTTTTGTGTTGATAGCGACTGGAGGTCAAAATTATATAATTTGACATTTTTTAAATGCTCTTTACTACATATGTTATTAATGTAGAAATATCTGTAGAATGCATTGTGTATTTTCAATAATAGTAAGTGTACCTGAGATATAATCTCATGTGTCTATGAGATGTATATTAAATCATGATTCTCACTCTATTCTATTTTGGTGCTTAAAACTCAGGCTTAGGGAAGAATATTTAATAGAGTCTTACCATGTTTCATTTGTTACAAACTGTAGCATCATAATCAGATACTACTGCAACAGCTCAGTTTGTTGAGTTTTACAATTTGAAGAACATAAACGGGTATAAAAGTTAAACAACCCAGACCTCATCTGTGAGAGGACACGCTTGGCCTTATTGATTGTTTGGAGCTGGCAAGCTGAAATCCATTAATTTGGGTTTAGTCCTCAATCTAAAATATCAGGTTTCAACTTGGGGATTCTCCTTTTTTTTGTTAGTCAGGAGAAGGTGGACTGTATCACTGTCAACTGTGAGCCTGTAAAAGCCGTCATCGATGACCTGATCCAAAGGCTGTTTGACACTTTGCTTCTTTCACTTCGGAAGTCGACTCAAGGTAATTTGTGGTTGAAGTCATAGTTTTCACTCTGGTGTAATACACCAGAGTGAAAAGGAAAAGAGGAGTGTTTCCCCCCTCCTCTTTTTTCACTCTGCTCTGATTTCGTTTTTCATTCTGCGATGACATCCCCGCTCATCTTACTTTCACTTTCCTTTTCCTTTTCTTTCTTTTTTTCACACCCATGTTTTCTTGGTGCCTTTCAGGTCACATGCAGGCAATTGAAAGTTTTGTGTCTGAATCAATGGAGGTCCTGTCCAATCGACCAGAGAGCATGGAGGAGATTGGCGCAGCCAATGGAAAATATAACCAGATACATGCTCGCAAACCTGAAGTAAGAGTTACCCACACATAAACCATGATAAGTAGGATGTTTGAACAACACTTTCTTTTGGGGGGGTGAAAATCTGTCTATCCTATTCTGAGATTTCAGAAATGGAGTGGAATTTTCCATATTTTTAATTAAAAATAAATACTTTTTGTCTTTGGACTTTCACTGTATTGTTTATCTTGCAATTCTGGGACTTTATGAGTCACAATTTATTGCAATTTTCTGAACACAAAAGGAAACTAACTTATTCCATGCATGTGTACAGATCCTTCCCCAGTTTCAGTGGGCTGAGGAGAAGAACCGCTTGCTGCGAGCTGTGGCTGGCGCCAGCTTGGACTCTCTCTCCTCACTGAGGGCCAAGTGGGACAAACTGGAACTTATTATGGAGAGTCATCAACTGATGATCAAAGAGCAGGTGATGTTTGCCCACTGAAACATATGGCACACAACATGCATGAATCTCACCAAGTCAAGCACAAACAACAACTTTCACTGCTCACTTTTTTTCTTTTTTTACATGCATCTCAGGTGGAGGTGATGCGGAGTAATGCTGCAGAACGTATCAGTGCGTACAGGGCCGACTTGGAGCGCTTTAAAGCACGTTGGGACCAGCTTAAACCTAAAGATGAGATGCTTGAGAAGGATGACCATGCTGCACTACTTGCATGTCTCCAGACTATCAGGGACAAACAGCAAGAGTTTGAAGAAATGGAGTTGGTGCGCACTAAACTGCTGTAAGTCTATTGTCATATATAAGTAGATTGCTTACTTGGATTTACATCTTTTCCCCTCATGTCATGGACAATACGCTGTTGATTAAAAGTTCTCCATTGCTCACAGAGAGGACTGTTCCTATTTTGACCTGGAGGCTCCAGATTTCGTTCTGGCTGAAGAGACAAAGAGAGACATGGAGGAGTACAGCCAAATGTGGGGTCTGTATGAGGAGTGGCAGCAGGGTTTCACTGAGAAGGCTCACGAGGACTGGATCACATTCAGGTCAGGATTTCAGCGTCAGCCTGACAGATGTTAGCATTCTCTCGGGTAGTGTTTATTTTCTTGCCATGGCTGTGTTTAAGTCATGTGATGACAATTGTTCACGATTTATGTTTTACAGGAGTAAGACGTATGTCTTTGAGGAGTTTCTGTTCACATGGCAAGACAGACTGAGAAAACTGGAGCAACCTACCGCCATGTCTGTTAAGCTACAAGGGGAAGTGGACAAATACAAGGTATTTAATAGTGTCTTTTTTGTTTTTCATTGGGCAAACCCATGAACCTAAAAAAACCCACATGAAATCACCTAATTTCAAAGTGGAGGCTTTTTGTAGGAAAGTCTAGAACCAGAGCTTTTAGGTATGTCAAACTTGAGTACCGGTACTTTTTCATTCTTTTTCTTTTCTTTTTTTCTGGCACCTTTCAGAATATGGTTCCAGTGCTGAAATATGTCCGCGGGGAGCATCTGTCTCAGGACCACTGGCTTGACATGTTCCGTTTACTGGGTCTCCCTCGAGGGACGACCTTAGAGAAACTTACCTTCAATGATATTCTTGGTGTGGCAAACACCATCATAGAAAAGACTTCAGAGCTCAAGGTTTGTACACATACACTCATCTGGCTGCTGAGTAGAAGGTTGCACTACTGTAGGGATCTTTACCTCCTTGAATTACTTTTCAATAATTAAATGATAAAGACAACATTGTGATCATTGATAAGGATCATAATTGATAAAGACGTTTCGTCTGTAAATATCATAATTATGATCACTGATAGCCAGCAGGTGAAAACCAGCGCATCCTTTATATTTGCATTTTTACATTATTGACACAAACTAAAGCAAACTGTCTTTTGAAGGACCTGAACAGCCGCGCTCAGGCAGAGGTAACAATCAGAGAAGCACTGAGAGAGCTGGATCTGTGGGGAGCTGCAGCTGTCTTTAACCTCACTGAGTACACAGACAGCAGCAAACGCATTCTCACACTCATCAAAGACTGGAAGGACATTGTCAACCAGGTAAACTGTGTGTGTGCGTGCGTGCGTGCCTGGACTACTGGCAGATACACTGAGAATAAATTAAATCTTACAGATTAGCAAACACTGGCTTCATCATCTCTTTCTGTCCATCCAGGTTGGAGATAACCGCTGTCTGCTGCAATCTCTAAAAGACTCTCCGTATTATCGCAGCTTCCAGGACAAGGTAATGTTTAAAGCCTTGAATTTATAATTCCTCTGCTTGATTTGCTTTTTTGGGGGGTCATTTCACCTGAAGATAGTTTGAGTTTTGAGTTTCGCTGTTTGTAGTTCACCAACCATCAAGATCCTAAACATCCTTACCAGACTAATCAGGGATAATAAGTTGACTCCATCTGCAACCAGGTCTCTCTGTGGGAAGTTCGACTGTCGGATTTAGACGAGTACCTGCTCAGTCTGAATGCCATCCAGAGGCGCTGGGTTTATTTAGAGCCCATCTTTGGACGAGGAGCGTTGCCTCGAGAGGAGGCCCGCTTTAAACGTGTCGATGAAGACTTCAGGTACTCTCATTTTATTTTGTGACTATGAATACTGACACCCCGAGAGCTTTTCTGTAACATTGATAAACTAGTGAAAGTAAGAACATTAAAATACAACTATTTCCATGTGTGGAACAGGTCTATAATGTCAGATATCCAGAGGGACAACAGAGTGGTTTCTCTAAGTTTGAGGGCAGGAATCAGAAGCTCCCTGGTCACCATATTGGATCAACTGCAGCGCTGCCAAAAGTCACTTAATGAATTCCTGGAGGTATGTATATGTGTTTCTGTGTGCAAAGACATACACATGTTTCTTATCCTGCTTGGGAAAACTGCAATTATTGATGATGTATCTTTTGTTTTTCATTTTTTTCAGGAGAAGCGCTCTGCCTTCCCGCGGTTCTATTTTATAGGTGATGATGATCTTTTAGAGATTCTTGGACAGGCCACAAACCCAAGCGTCATCCAGTCACACCTCAAGAAGCTGTTTGCAGGTCAGATCCTTTGTTTTCTCTTTTTGTCGCCGCTCTGTTGTACCGCTTTCTCTTGTTTATCTGATCTGGTACACACACTTTTGCTTATGCCTCCTTCTCTGGGCTACCTATCTCCTATCTTATATCTCTTGTTGCTACCAGATGTTGATGGACAGTGACGGTAATCTCACTATATTGTCTGTGCAGGGATACACAGTGTTGTGTTTGATGAGCAAGGCCAGAACATTGTTGCCATGTGCTCTTTGGAAGGAGAGGTAGTGTCACTCCGAAACCTTGTGCACATCTCCAGTCTCGTCGAGGTAAGTCCGCAAAGCATTGCACACATTTATACTTTGTGATGGAGGTATCTTTTATTCCTGTACGTTCGTTTCCTTCAGTTTTAACAAGAGATTATTGGATTGTTGTAATTGTTGAAGGCAGCTGTGCAATGTTTTTTTTTTTTTTCCTTCTTTGTAGGTGTGGTTAAATGAACTTTCTGTAGAAATGAAAGAAACTCTGAAGAACCTGTTGTACGACTGTCTGTCCGCTGGGAAGAAAGGAGAGGTGGACCCCTCTCGCTATCCATCACAGGTATGTTAACGCAATCACGTAACAGTGTCACCTTTTAGGTTCCAGTTTTAATCATATGTCAATAACTGTTCTTTTTGAAAAACACACTATTTAATATTGTAATAATAAACCTGACTTTGGTCATTATTACAAAATAACCCCATTAAACCTATGTTTATAAATGTAGGTTTTATGATGAAACTACTCATTTGTAGCCACAAATTACTCAAGGATACCAATTGTTTGTAAAGCTTGAACACAGACTTTATGAGAGGGGATGGTTTGATGCATACAACAAGGGGATTGCCAACACATTTTTTCTAAATGTTTTTTTCCATTTTAATTTAGAGGTCACTCCAGTTCCTTTTCTGTGGTGGTGCCACATACAATCTTTTCTTACAGAGATAAAAAGGGGACTATAGATGAAACAAAAAAAAATAAAAAAATAAAAGAACACACTTCCTCACCAATTTTCAGGACGATACACAACTCACACCGACGCACATTCCATCAACCGGGTTAAATACTGTTGTGATTATGCTTCCTTCAAGTTAAAATTCTATGCTGCTTTTAAAAGAGTATGACCCACGAGAGAGGAAAATAACTCTTAAACGTTTTATGTTCTGCGCAGATTTTATGTCTTGCTGAGCAGATCCAGTTCACTGAAGATGTGGAAAGAGCTTTTAAAGAGCAGAATTTGCAGCGGCTGGAGCTTGAGCTTAAAGGAAAATTGGAGCACTACACGACAGTGGACACCAGCCCAGACGAGCAAACCAACACAGGTTTGCGTTCATAAGCATCAGTGGATATAGTCCTATATGATTTACCCAATGTTACTGTTGTATAAAGCTGAAATTATTATTATTATTAGTTTTTGGCAGTTTCCTTTTTAAAAAGATAAAATAAAATAAATAAAATAATAGTATTATAGAGCAGTGCCTGACATTTGTCAATATTTATGGACCTTTTCTGACACCTGGTGGCCACGAATCATTGACCTGTTAGTTAAGAACTGAAGATAGTGGGACATATTTTCGAAAAAAAGACTCCTACTTGGGGCACTGTATCATTATATAGCACTGGCAAAATCCCCATTGTCTTCTATGAGTGTATTCACGACTCTTTGCGTGTTCTTGGACTCTGTTCAGATGATTCGTCTTACGTTGGAGAAGATTAAATCTTCCCGTGGGTTTTGCTGCACATATTCTCTCCTGTTGTTTTCTGCCCATTAGTTTCTCCAGCACATTGCTCAGCCTTTTCAGTTACTGGCCAAATTCTTCGCCAAATCAGCTTCTGTGACTGCCCTTATAAACAACAGCCACTTGACACTTGCACTTTACTCCATTACGAGATTCCCCCTTGTGTTGTTAGTGATTGCTCTGTGATCAGTTGTTGTTGGAGAGATTAATGCTAAATAACTGCACTTGTGTGAATCTCCTCATAGCCAGTGGGAGTGCAGAAGGGAGCCGTACTCTTTAAAGCTGTCGACTGAGTCGCTGGCAGGCTAATTCAATGACCTGGGGATGAATATATGACTACATAAAGCACGACAAGTGAGCTTTTTCCTGGGAAGTTGAATTTGCAAAAAGGACTTTTAAATATAAATCAAGGTTTCTTATTCATGCATGAGATGAAAAGCTCCTCCATAATCCTACTTGTTGGCATCATTTCATGGGATATTGCTGCCAAGTTTCAAATCTCATGTGTCATATAAACATGCATCTGTGAAAAGCAATGCGAGTTTGCTTTGCTTTAAGTGGAACTGGAGGCGAATTTTTCAACAAATCGGCTATTGTACCTGATATTTCAACATGATGTTTCAGGTTTAGAGATACTACGATTCCTTTTGATCCTGTTTTGCATACAAATTCACCATTCATATTTGAGACAGCAGTCAATTTCGTGATAATATCTCATTCGATTACTGGCTCCCTTTGAAGAAGTAGGTAGCTTAAAGAGGCTATTGAGTAGTTGGACTGATTAAAGTGGCTGAAGTAATGGCTAAAAGAATAATCTAATTACCCAGTCTACATAAATGGGCCATAAACTCAGAGTGGAGTTGGGAGCAAGCTCCATGTTGGCAAAGAAGTCACGACAGGGTGGAGAGCATTTGACGCAGTGTATATGTTTTCTCTTTGTTTTTTTGTCACAATCATTTTATGTTGGATTGTTTGATGTCCTCACAAATAGCAATTTCTTTCAGACTGGAGTCACTTAATGTACTTGTACCTGTGATTAATGCATGTTTCCTTACACAGAGTCCAGTATCCTTCAGCTGAAGCTCAAGGCCTTGATCCTTGATATCATCCATAACATCAGTGTGGTGAAACAACTGAGTCAGGCAGGAGTTACCAGCGCTGATGCCTGGGCCTGGAAGAAGCAGCTTCGCTTCTACATGGGACCTGATAAATGCTGCCACATACAAATGGTTGATGCACAATTCAGCTATACATATGAATACCAGGTGTGTAAATGCAGACAGCCATGTTTTTCTATGTACCAGAGCAATCAATAAGCATTCTTGTTATGTATTTGCCCAACAGATCAGTCTGTAGAGTACTAAGAGTCTTGAAAAACAATTACAATTACTTCATTTGTTGTCGTAAGACCAATACTTTTTGGTGACAGTTCACTTTTTAATTGAATGGATGGTATGATCGATTCATGTTTGATAGGGCTGAAGTTTTTTTCTTTCTTCCTTCCTTTTTTTTTTTACAGCTATTTGTCTTTCCTGATGCAATTTTTCACAGCTGAGGGATCGAACCAGGGAATTTCCAAACCACCACTACCCTGAATTATGTTCTATTTAGAATTATAGTTGTTTTTTTAATTGTTAACAAGTTTAAATCTCAAATAAATCAACCCCACTGGGTTTCTTCATTGTTTAGATATTAGAAACTTAGTGATGAACTTACTCACTTTTCACATATTTTGTCCCACATTGCTACATAATTATCCCTTTTTTTATTAATTCACATTCCACCAACAAAGGAATAACAACACTATTGCACACACTCAGTCAAAAAAAAGTATTTATATCATAAATAGTTATATATGTATGTACATATGTGTAATGCTGTGGCGTGGCAAACAAGAGGACTTTCCTGAATCCATGCACAGGTTCAAGGATTTTACATTCACTTTCATTGATATGGTCATGCCCTTTTGTGTCCTGAATGTAAACTATGTGAACTCTGAAAACTCACCATCATATTATGTTTTCAAAAAACGTTATGCGTTTCAGGACTGCATTGAGTTCCCTTTTTTTTCCTTTTGGGGGCACTGTTTATGTAGAAATGAGGAATTCTGCATATCTTCTGTGCCATTCCATGAACAGTTATACTAGATTTAGCCTTCCTGTTTTTTGGGGGGGTTTTTTTGCCTGTCTTCCGTTTGTTTGATTCATTTCCTAATTTCTCATTGTTTGTCTGTTTGGTTTTATTCTCAGTTGGCTTTTTCTACCACTACCGTGCTTTCCATGACCTTTATCGCTGACATTCTCCTTCATCTGTCCCACCTGTCTCCCAGGGGAATGCTGCTAAACTGGTTCACACTCCTCTGACTGATAAGTGTTACCTAACTTTGACCCAGGCCATGAAGATGGGGCTTGGGGGAAATCCTTACGGCCCAGCCGGCACAGGCAAAACCGAGTCAGTCAAAGCCTTAGGGGGGCTCTTTGGACGACAAGTTCTAGTATTCAACTGTGATGAGGTATACATATGCTGTTCACGAGAACAATTCAGCATCAGTTTGAACATTTAACCAACAAGCATACACAGTTGTGTCACACAAAGCAAATGATACTAGCACATTTCTAAAAATAGTTCAATATTGAGTTCAAGACAAAAACATTTGAATGAACATCCAGGATGTGTAGTAAAGACATGTTGACGTTTAGATTTCTACACAAACAAGTTTACATCAGATATGATTGGCAATTCAGAACATGCCGCATGCTTCTTTTTTTCCCATTGTGTGTGTGTAATGTCTTTTTTAGGGAATTGATGTGAAGTCAATGGGACGGATCTTTGTGGGGTTGGTGAAATGTGGAGCTTGGGGCTGCTTCGACGAGTTCAACCGCTTAGAGGAAGCTGTGCTGTCTGCTGTCTCCATGCAGATCCAGGCAATTCAAGATTCACTCAAACACCACAAGAACACCTGTGAACTGCTGGGAAATGAGGTGAGACACTCAAAACAAAGTTGACTGAAAATAATGTTTTAAAAACGTCGATTTTTTTCACATAACGTGTGTTTCTGATTATAGTATGATGTTCCTTTCATATTGCTGTGTTCTTTCTTCATGCTTTAGGTGGAATTAAACCCAAACTCTGGGGTGTTCATCACAATGAACCCAGCAGGGAAAGGCTATGGAGGCAGACAGAAGCTTCCAGACAACCTGAAGCAGCTGTTCAGGCCAGTGGCCATGAGCAAGCCAGACAATGAGCTCATCGCTGAAGTCATCCTTTACTCCGAGGGCTTCAAAAATGGAGAAATACTTGGACGCAAATTGGTTGCAATCTTTAACCTGGCCAGGTAGAAATCATGTTTTTGTTTTTTTTAACGATCAATACAATTTGTGAGATTATTACCATTAACATATCAATTGCCAGTTCCTGTTTTTGTATGTGATGATCGGAGTGTTTGAATGTTCAAGTCACACAAGAAAAGTGAATATATATGAAACCATTTAATACAGTTTCAGCAGTCTATTGTAGTGTATTGATTTTGTGGATAAATTATCTTGTGCCTACCACCCCTAAGTGCTACAGTCAATTGACAGTATGGGAATATGTGTGAAAATGTGTGGGTTTTTCTTTGTCTTCTCAGGGAACTGTTGACTCCTCAGCAGCACTACGACTGGGGTTTGCGTGCGCTGAAGACAGTGCTGAAGGCCTGTGGCAGTCTCCTGCAGCAGCTGAGGAGGAGTCACGACAAGGATAAAAGTAAGACCGTGTCAACTTTAAAAAAGAGAGTGTTTGAAGATTTTCTTAACACAATAACTTGTGATTATGCTCAACAAATGCTTCTGGTTTGACTGTTGATGAAATGAAAATTGTAAATAAGATTAATTGACTAGTTAAAAAGGAGGGAAAAATCAATTGGAAAAAGTAATTAGAAGGTGTATTCGTCCTCAATGTATTCAGTTAACTCCCTCAACCCTATCGCTTCAGAAAAGGTAAGTGTGAGTAGATCTCACAAGGTCTTTGTCATTTTTTATCTATATGAATGTATTATGCTGCACGCATCCCTATTGAACACACTACGATGTACGCAGATCATTTTTAAAACTGAAAAGAGCTACAGTTTGACATTGGATGAACATGAAAGTCAATAATTTGATTTCTGTCTGAGAAAAAGTTGCCATTATTGAAATCATTTGATATGAGCTTCGGGTAAAAATATAAAGAAAGCTGAAGAGAAGTTAGTCCATTACTGCAAGTAATTGGTGTCAACATTCATTGAGACTGCCAGGTTTGTAATTTGTAACAAGAGGCATACGAAAGAGACCTCTGCGCCCTCCTCCTAATTTCTGCCAGAGGCTATCAGCTCAGGGCTACACAAACTCCTGGTAGAAGCGTATATTTACATCTCCGGCAAAACTCTCTGCGGTCAAGTTGCATTGTCAGCACTGACAAGGAGTAAGGCATTATATAAAAAGAATGGATCTTGTCTCTGATTCTGCTGCCTTGATATGCATCACTCATCAATATTGAGAGAAAAATATGTGCACAAATATTGTTGTTTACAAGGAGACACATCTTTTTGTTTTTACAAAGCCACTAGTCACCTGGATAAAATGAAGCCACAATGTTAGATTCAATGAGAATTTATTGAAATAGCCTGAATTAAATGTATCAAAAAGCACACATGTAAACCAAGATCTAAAAATAAAATATTGAATAGCCATTAAAAATATTTGATACTAGCTTTTGCTAAAGCTTTGGTAAGCTATCACATATTATTGTAGTACAAAGTGCTTCAACTATTGCTTCATTATTTAATGTCCTCTTGTGTGATGTAATGGTTTAAGAAAAAAGAAATCAGAAGTTCAACTTCTCATAGTCATCAGAAGACGACCTCAGTTGTCATTTTGACAATCTTGACTTGAGGAAAGTATTCTTAGAGATGATGAAGAGGATTAAATTATATTGTGACAGTGACATTTGGGTAGGTTTGACTATAGTTACCGTTTGGCCGAGAGGCTTGTGTTACCAAATGTTTTGATAAAATATCCCTTTTTATTTGGGTCCTGAATGCAGGCTTTAAACACAATGTGCGATTATACTTGAGCTTCCAAAGTATTAATTCGCATCTGCTGTCCTTGACCTCTAAATCCTCTAAAGTAAACACTCACCACTCAATCAATTGACATTTAGCTCAAATGCTTCCTTAAAAAAAAAAAGTTCCTTTCCCAAGGTGTTCTTGTTTTGTCTCTACTTTTGTCCTTCACCACTTTGCAAGAGTTTTCCTTTTACCCTACTTCCATCCCCCCCATCTTTTGTTAGCCGCTTCTCTCATACATAGTTAATATTTTGTTTATCCCTTTCTTTCTCATCCCATGAAGAGTAGTAGTAGTAGTACTACAGTTGTCTTCTGCATTCAACCCATTCCAAAAGAGCAGTGAGCAGCCACCAAACTACACTCCGGGAGCATTTGGGGGTTTAGGGGCTTTTTTAAAGGGCCTCAAGTATAATTTTGCTACTTTCACTACTTTTCTAAAGAACAATCTTCTCTTGTTATACATAGACCATCATTGTAAAGTCTGGATTGTGGAGTTCTGGGCATACTGGTGCAGCACTGGACAGTTCACTAGTCTATAACAGGGCAAAGACAGACAGACACACACACACACACACACACACACACACACACACACACACACACACACACACACACACACACACACACACACACACACACACACACACACACACTGCTTGTGTGTCTCTGTGCAGGATGGCCAAGTGTTCCTCTCAGCTGTTAATATAAAAACCCACCGCTGTGTCTGCAGGGAATGCTAACATTGTTGGGAAAGAAAAGAAAAGAAAAGTATTGACCAACTCCACGACAGTCTTTGATAATGAGTACAGTTTCAGCAAGGGACATGGGCAAGAGTAAAGCAACAACGATTGAACAAGTTATATTTTGTAACATTGCTTTCTATAGGTTTCTCAACAAGCTTGCATTGAGTATTTTTTTTTCTTCACATTTAAATTTTTTTTTCTTTTTCCATCAATAAAAAGTCTCTTATCACACTTTTAAAGGCTTACTCTTAACACACTTGACCTATTTCACATTGAAATCTAATAAGTCAAATCTCTATTTTTGTCTCTATGCAGTTCAGGAGCCTGTGCTGGTTGTACAGGCGTTGAGGCTGAACACCATGTCCAAGCTGACATTTGCCGATAACTCTCGGTTTGATGCCCTGGTCAAAGACGTCTTCTCAGGAGTTAGTTTCACCGATGTGGAGGATCAGTTACTAATGCAAGCCTTGGATCAAGTCTACAAGGAGGCACAACTTGAACTGATTCCCAGTCAGGTTTGTTTAAGGAAACATTAATCAGTTATTCTCTCCGCATACATATATTATCGTCTTGTTGCATGAAGTAGTTCGATACTCACCCAGCATATCAATCAGATCCTTGCTGCAACAGGATTTTTTATATGTGATTTGCTCACTGTTCCAGCTGAAGAAGGCTTTAGAGCTGAATGAACAGCTAAGACAACGTATGGGTGTTGTTATTGTCGGGCCAAGTGGAGCAGGAAAGTCCACACTGTGGAGGATGCTCAGGGCTGCTCTCAGCAAAACTGGCAAGGTGGTGAGTAGAGAAACTTTTACATGCATGTTTTACTAATACATGTTGAAATCTATTTTATGTAATCCAAAATAGTCGCTTTGCTTGAGTCCAAACATAAGTGTGAAACACCGTTTCAAAGTATCATTTTGTCGAAGCTGTGTTTGTTCTTCAGGTGAAGCAGTACACAATGAATCCTAAAGCCATGCCCAGACAACAGCTGTTGGGACACATAGACATGGACACCAGAGAGTGGGCTGATGGCGTCCTTACACACAGTGCCAGGAATGTGGTGAGAGAACCACAAGGTGAGAGGGAGTCGCCACTCAAATGCCACAGACTGATTTTCTTGCTTCTGCAGATTTTTGTCCCTCTACTCTCAGGCTACACGTCACCTGCTTTGTCTGTTAGCATGTACAGTATATCATAATAGTAACAGCAGTTCCTTAGACAAGCAACAGTTGCTGCTAATGGAATGCTTTAAATTGAAGTATCTAGTAAGTTTTTAGATATAGTCTACAGCTGTTGCACTTACTGTTTTGCAATTCCGGTTTTGATTTAAAAAAAAAAAAGAAAAAAAGAAATAAAAGATTCCTTTCCAAATATCAGGGGGAAAAAAACTAAATAAAATACTGCTAGGCATAAACCTGCCTGGAAACCCTTGGCTTGAATTGAATTGAATTGAATTGAATTGAAATGAAATGAAAATATTTATTTCAGACATTTGGGAACAAATTAAATGATTTAAAACAACCAATAATACAAACAAACAAACAAACAACAGAATGAAACAAAGCAAACAATGAGTGTCTTGCAGCTGTGCAAGACACTGAACCGTTGGTGGTATATGAGCACCTTAGCAGTTGGTGTGTGTGAATGATTGGGTGATTGTGGCTGGTCCTGTACCGTCTATCTACTGTAACTAAAGTCGTTTTGAAGCACATATGTTGAATGTTTGTGTTTAAAGAGGTGAACTCCTGGATTGTTTGCGATGGTGACATTGACCCCGAGTGGATTGAGAGTCTGAACTCTGTGCTTGATGATAATCGGCTCTTAACCATGCCTAGTGGAGAGCGCATCCAGTTTGGACCCAATGTTAATTTCCTGTTTGAGACTCATGACCTCAGCTGCGCCTCGCCAGCTACTATATCGCGAATGGGCATGATCTTTCTCAGGTAGCTATGTCGACAGAGTTTTTTGTGCTCATTTGTTCAAAATCATAATATTCTCAACGCCTGTTGCCCTGGTGCTTCATCTCTCTGTACTGTCTTTTACAGTGATGAGGACATTGATGTTGGTGCGTTGGTGAAGTCTTGGTTAAAATGTCAGCCAGAGGAGTGTCGCAGTAACCTCGAAAACTGGCTGGGGGATTACTTGCAACGCTCTCTTGACTGGGTCCACAAACAGGTGATAGCTATTTTTTCAAA
Source organism: Blennius ocellaris (assembly GCF_963422515.1). Taxonomy (NCBI): domain Eukaryota; kingdom Metazoa; phylum Chordata; class Actinopteri; order Blenniiformes; family Blenniidae; genus Blennius; species Blennius ocellaris. Next base: position 7,489,488 of record NC_137651.1, on the reverse strand, counting down.
TAAAAAAACACTGAGACTGTTTTAATGTGCCAGTTCAAACTTCATGTGTACACCCACGTGTTGAAAGTGAGCTAGCTTGGTTTTGTGTACACTGAACATCCTGCAGCATTACCTTGTGTTTGAAATGTAGATCTTGATCTACTGGAAGCGAAAAGACAACTCACTTCTGGAAAATTATTAGACTTGATGCACAAAATAAGTTGACCGCGATTTTTGAAATAAATGCTGACAAACAGAAGTTATTCTGAATGATTTGTTTTATTCAGATGTTTTCATTGCATTTTCCCTCATTTTTCCTAGAATGACTTTGTGGTGGAAACAAGTCTGGTGGGAACCGTGTTCAATTGTCTGTCACATCTCAATGCTGTGACAGAGAGAGGTCAGTTCATTGTTGGCCTTCTTAGAGGAATGGGCGGAAACCTCAACCTCAAAACTCGACAGGAGTTTGCCAAAGAGGTGAGATCATTTTTTTTTAATGATTAAAAAAAAAAATAATAATTCTGAGAAGACATGCATTATAGAATTTGAAATCTATTTTTGTTTCAACTTTAAATGTTTCATACATTTAGCTTTCTTAGTTGTAGCATAAAAATCAAGGTGTTTCCATCTTTCAAGAAACATTACTATTTAATGTCTGCCTCTTGCAGTTGCTGAGCTGGGCCAGAGAGAGCCCACCAGACGTCAGAAAGCCACTGGATACTTACTACGACTCTGACAGTGGCCATCTAGCAGCCTACACGTTCGAGCGCCCTGAAAGTCTCACACTCGAGCAGCTCTCTGATACACACATGCTGCCTGTTATCGAGACTCCGGGCACACAAAGAGGTCTGCACTGTTTCTCCCCGTGGCTCACGGCTCAGCACAGACAGCCCTTCATGGTGGTAGGGCCAGAGGGTTGTGGAAAGGGGTAAGTGCAGATACATTGCTGTCCATATAAAATTAATTTACAGGAAAATATGTATGGTTCAGTGTCAGTATAAACTAATCTTCACACACAAACTCTGTTCTTGCACTAATAAGATTTCATGAGATCACCGTCGGATAGCGTATATCACTTACTGTGAGGAAGAGAGACTGATTTGAAAGCTCAACTTGACATAACCACGTAATTAATGAAATCACAGCATTTTCTTATTCCAGATTTGACCTTTTTTGAAAAGACACTGACAACTCCGATCTCGGGGTGCATGTGTGAGTGTTTCATGTGCTCGGTCTTGTGCCTGTGAACACACTGAGTTTTTGCCTCAGAAATAATTGCATCCCTCCCCAAGGGGCTGAAAGAACACGGGTCACACAGTTTGCCTTTTACACTCCAGCTGAGTCACTCTCACTCAGGCTCTCCTTCTTCACCCTCTTGTTGTGCCTCACTTTGAAAGGTCAGTGTGGCAGTATGGCAGATTGTCAGTTTATTTTCCTGCTAAAAAAAAAAACCCCAACATGTAATTAATATAGTCGCTCATCTTTGAAAAGATCACAGAAGCCTGTGCGTGTGCACTTTTACTTCAATATTGTCTGTCTTTGCCTTCAGGTATCCTCTTTCAAATATTTGTCTTGAGATCCCAAGAGGGTCTTTTGTTAAATACACTCATTTCCTCTTCTCATCATGTATTGCTTTCCAGCTATCATCCTTGAACTGTATGAGAATGACTTATGTCTGAATTGCAGTACTGAGACATTAAGCCAAAATGTGACCACATATTTAAATATTTGCTCAGAAGTGCTTGTCTATTTTTGATGATTTTTTTTTGCTGTTGTTTGTTTTGGTCCAGCATGCTCTTGCGCTATGCCTTCTCTCGACTTCGCTCCACCCAAGTCGCTGTGGTTCACTGCAGCGCCCAGACCTCATCCCGCCACGTCCTGCAGAAGCTCAGCCAAACATGTCTGCTGCTCAGCTCCAACACCGGTAGAGTGTTCAGACCCAAGGACTGTGAGAATCTGGTTCTTTACCTGAAAGACATCAACCTCCCCAAACCAGACAAATGGGGAACCAGCAACCTCACTGCTTTCCTGCAACAGGTAGACGAGATGCTTCAGCCCCAAAACTGCAACACAACCAGTGGATGAATAATATTGTGCCGTGGTGTCAAGCTCATATTAACACAGGCTGCACAGACTGCAAGATTTATACAGCTAGATCAGTAATACAAATTGTACTGCTGTGTTTTAGTGCATTGAACAGTCGTTTCAAAATACATGATGTCATTATGTACCCTAAAGGTCATCCCTTGGGCTGGACACACCCCTGTGCCAGGCTCAGCTCCAAAATAGATGACCATTTATGTCAGTTGACAATCATGGCATGACTCTTTCTCTAACTTTGTCCAGGTGTTAACATATAAGGGATTCTATGATGAAAATTTGGAGTGGGTGAGTCTGGAGAACATTCAGGTGGTGGCCTCCATGTCAACCGGGGGTTCTGTCGGGAGCCATTCACTCACCTCCCGCTTCACCTCAATAGTCCGCCTCTGCACCATAGAGTAAGTGGGTCAACGTGTGTCACATGTAATCAAACCTTTGTTTTTGAACGCTTCACTTTTAGAACAAATTGGATTTCAGACAAAACTTTTTAACCCCGTGGAGGCCCCAGTTGGCCTACACCTACAACATCAATACTGTGGCCATCTGCCGCCGCAGTCCTTGATTGAGTCCCGCTAACTGCACTGGCAATATTGTTGGTGTCTCACTGCGGGGCCTCAGAAAACTTGGTGAAGGCAGCCAGGTAAAAAGTTAAACAGTGACAAATACAATAGATGTAAAGAAAGAGCTAACATGGGTGAAAATGGCATCCACATCTTGGATTTGGCTTTGCAGTTTGTCACAGCAAAGTTATTGATCTGGGTGGAAAAAAAACAAAACACATACACAATGAGTCACAGGCAGATTCTGCTCACATGAAGAAACTTATGGAGGCAAGAGAAAACTCTAGAACTGTAGAAGGACTCCCCGTTCAAATACTAACCTTTCACCTCTCTCCACCCTCAGTTCATGCCAGTCGATCTTTAATTAGGTGATTTTGTATAATAGACAATTACAAATGTGTTTACACATTAATATAATGTATCTAAAATGTTGGATAAAAAGTGATATATTTGGGCTCAGGAACAGATCATTCATTTGGTTTTAGGACAATTTCCTTTTACAAATGACTTTTACAACTTCTAGTTCTACAACCATGGTTTGACTATAATCTGATAACATTTGCATAGTAAATTTCCATTACCTGACATTTATTGTCGAATTAGCTCTTTAAATTTTCTTTCCCTTTTTGATTGGTAATCTCCCTCTAACCTTGCATCCTGCCACCATTTCTTTCTCTCCAAACTGTTTCCCTGCCTCCTTGTCTTGGGGTTTAGCTATCCTGACAGGGAGCAGCTGCAGACTATCTACACGGCTTACCTGCAGCCAGTTCTTCAGCACAGCCTGGGCAGCCAGGAGGCCTGGGCCAGCACGGGGAAAACACACCAGCTGGCAGGTTCTCTTGTCCAGCTCTATGAGCAGGTACTGAATTTGACATTGTGTTCATCCGTGTAGCAGCAGCGTATATTCCAGATTAAAAAAACACAATTACAGGTGCATGCAGTATGCTTCTATTTGCTCTCATGTCTCTGTTTCTCGCTTCCTAGGTGAAAGCCAAGCTCACTGTGGATGATCATAGCCACTACCTTTTCACCCCCTGCATTCTCACTGAGTGGGTACTGAGCTTGCTACGATATGACCTGACTGCAGGTATGCAAATTCACATGCAAGGATGCACATGTCTGTTTGTTCTTTTTCTCTGTAAACAAATAGACTGTATTTCCGTAAAGTTAGGATTAATTAAATAAGCAGTTAGTTTATGCCGTCTCTCTTTACAAACCAGGAGCTCCAATTAGTGGGCAGATGGAAAGTAGCATTGAAACAAAAAACAAAAAAAACAAAAAACCCTCTAATCATGTAAAATACAGCGATGTGACACAACTCCAACACCAATGAATCCCTAAACACAACAATCGCCATTTTGTCAACCCACTTTACCTCTTCGTGCCACACACAAATTCGACAACAAATGGAAGTTAATCGATCTGAAATGATGAGATATATATACACACACACACACACACATTGTTATTTACTAGTAGAAGCAAAAAACAGTCTGTTTCAAACAGTAAAGTAAGATCATTAAAACCTCTCAAGCTTTTATTATCATAAAGCCATAATATTATCCTTCATTATGGGAATCACACATCAGAGTTTGGTTTCGTTTGAAAGTAGCTTTGTTTCACATTTGTGAGACACTTTTTGGAAACAAAAACTTAAATATATTGGTCTGTCAGTTTCCTACCACCGCCCTTATTTCCTCTTGAGTCAAAGAAATGCGTTGTGTTGGATTAATAACTTGGTTTGGATGCCAGAATCGAAAAGACAGCACCAAGTGGTTTAGTTTCTTGTCATGATGCCTTCACGCTCATAGCTTCTCTTTTCACTTGTCACCTTTTCCCTCCACTTTTCCACTCTCTCCTGTCCTCTGTCCTCTTTCTCTCCCAACTAACTCCACTCTATCACTTGTCTGTCTCTTCCTCTTTTTACCATCCTCTCCCTTAGCTGTCCTTTCATCTCTCCCTCTGTCACTCTTTCTCTCCCTCCGCAATGTGTTCCCGCTGTGATAGTCAGTCCAATCATTTATTTTAATTAAACATGTCAACAGACAAACTTCTCCTTTCCTATACTCATCATTTTTTGACTTACTCCTAACTTGTTCCTTTCTTTTCTTCCTCTTTGCGGCTTACCGTCTTATTGGTATGTAAAAAACATCTTTCTTCATGTTTTTTCTGTTGCCGTGCTGAATGCGAGGGAGCGTGATCACATACATTGTTTTTACTTGCATACATTTAAGGTTTGGTGACTCCCGTTTCTGTTTGGATACCTACTTCATGTATATTAGAGTGATCTGATTGATACATGTCTATGATGTTCAAAATAACACATATTCACATAACAATGTCCTTTAACATGCCCCAAAAAATTAACACATTATGTGCACTTTATTTCCATTACTACCTACCTTAACAACTGAGAACAAGTCTAAATTTATTGTATTTTCTTTATGGGAGTAGCCGTTGAACAATGAAAGCCGTATAACACAGCTGGGCACTCTATCACAGCAACTTGGCAGGATTGTAGCACTTTTTAAATTTTAATACGCCAATGAAAATCCCGTGAGTGTGAAGTGTCTCTGTTTGGCTGTCCTCTGCACTTTTAATATATTGTGACAGACGCGGTGAAGACCACTGGTCTGTTAGACCATGAATCTGTCTTGTCCCTGAAGCGCTTTATTTTTGGCTTGCATTACTTTTGTTTTTTTTGTTTTTTATATACTTGAGTACATTTATTCACATCCTGTAAAATGTAGTAGCCATTAAAAATACCTCCAAAATTATTGGAAATTGCAAAAAATATTGTTATTGTTATTATTATTATTATTAGTAGTAGTAGTAGTAGTATTGTTATAATTATTATTATTATTATTATTATTATTAGTTGTAGTAGTTGTAGTAGTAGTAGTCATTTTAGTAGTAATGTTGCTCCAAATATAAGATGACCCTTATCACAATGTAGTACACAAACACAAAGTTCATATTTGAAACTGTTGTTAATGTTATTCGTTATTAGTAGCAGGACGTAGTTGCATGATTGGACATGCTCCTGCACACAATTAACAAAGCGGTTTTGCCAAAACTTCTCAGACGCTAACTTATTCCATATGATTTTCAATATTGTCCTCAGCCTTTCACAAACCAGCTCTATTGGCTTTGCTCCAGCTATCGTTGTGCTCATGGTCAGGTTCTTCCTGCTTGCTGTATTTTCACAGCCTTAGAAAGCATTCAAGATACAGAATATTAAACGCCTTGTTAACAATGCCTGGCATCTCCAGCTGGCTTATCGTTAGCGTCACCAGGTCCTTCTTTATTTCTATTACACCACCACACTGTTTCAGTCCGTTCAAGCAAAATTCTAAATGTAATACGCACACACACACACATGCACACAGATTGCTGTCCTTTTTTTTTTTTTTTTTTTTTTTTTTTTTTAAGAGCCACCAAATTATTGCTCTATGAATACAATGATATCTTTCTCACCTTATCTTACTCCAGCACAAAGGCGAATGCTGAATACTGAATGTTGAGGTTGTGCTCAAATAGGATTCAACCAGAATCTACAAACTTTATTTGTGTAATGTGTGCAATGTTGTAAGCTTTGTTTTCAGTGTTTTTTCAATCGTGTGTGTGCGTGTGCTTTTCATGTCCCCTTATAGCCCAATCTAATGTGACAGACAGCGTGCTGGAGGTGATAGCGTACGAGGCCAGGAGGCTGTTCAGAGACCGGCTTGTTTCCTCCAAAGACCTTCACACCTTTGATAACATCCTGGCTTCTATCATACGGGGAGACTGGAGTTCTGATGCCCTGGACAATATGACTGGTATGTCATCAATTTACTCTTTTTTACGAGTAAGTGACTGTACTGTGTTTTAACTTCTTTGACAGCGCTGCATATAAAGTTGCATATAGTAATTTTTCTGCTCATGTTTTGTGTGGTCGAATTCAATGGATGTTTAGTCACTTTGATAACTTTAAAACGGTTTCTTAGCTCCACTAATCTGATACTATTTTGATATGCTTGATTTAAAACAAAAAAACAAAAACCCCAAAAAGGCTTGGAAATATTTAATTTAATGGCTGATAAATGTGAATAAAATAAAATTGTCACATTTTGATATAAATCATAGGACAAATATATTTTTCCATATGATTCTAATCGTTTGAGATGCATGTCTTAGTCATGTCTTTAACCAAGTCAAACTACTTGAGAAACACTAACAATACTGGCAACTGTATGATAGAGATCTAAAAGAGTGGCACACATCAAGAAAAACAATGACATTTACCTGAAAGACCAACTCATTAAAAGTTTTGAATTAATATTACGTCACATTAAATAAAAGACAGAATACTGTAATTTCCTGCTTGTAGTTCTTAGGAGTATTACCTTGGTAGTGTGACAGTAGCATGTATTTACATTGAAGCAAATGGGAATTACTTAATCTACCATGGCCAGACAAGAAGTTTTGAAATTAATATCCTCTATTTAGTTTTTGTTTTAGATTCAGTTAAACCTGTTATGTTTATTTTAATGATGTCCCAGAAAAGTAAAAAAAAAAAAAAAAAAATTATAAATGTTATATTTATAATATTACATTTTCTTGAGTTTTTGTTGTGAATGTGGTCTCACTTGTGTAGTTTGACATGAGTGGAAATGTCACAGTCTATGATATCTTCCAACCTACAGATGGGTTTTATGTGACATGGGGAGCCTCTGAAGGGGCCGTCATGGCTCCAGGTCTGTCTCTGCCTCCTCATGGTAAACAACTTGCTCGACTGAATTCCGCTGACCTGAAACAGGTTATACAAAAGGTATGCAATGGCGAACCATATGTTTTTGACTGTTTGATGAAATACAAGTGCAATACTGAGATCCGCAGTTCAAATATTTTACTTTTCACTTTTTTCTTTCTTCGTTTTCGTATTTCTGCAGTTTACCTCATCACCTGTGTTTTCCTCTCTCTTCTTCCTCCAGGGAGTAGTCCTGTACAGCCGTGATAACAAGGAGCTGGATCTCCTCCTGTTCTGGGAAGTGTGTGACTTTGTGTCCCGAGTGGACCGAGTCCTGAGTCGACCCGGTGGCTCTCTGCTTTTGGCCGGGCGCAGCGGAGTGGGTCGGCACACGGCCACGTGCCTGGTGTCACACATGCATGGATACACATTGTTCACGCCCAAAATCTCTCGTGGTTATTCTCTTAAACATTTCAACAATGACCTCAAGATGGTAAGAGTAGGTTGCCTTGAAAAGATTTTATCAGCCTTAAACGGTTCACATTATGCTGAGTGTACTACTTTTTGCCGAATGTTCTTTGAGATAATCAGATTATACCTGCAGGTTGTTCAGTTTTGTTCTTCTTAATATTTTCCTCCAGTGCTTTTTTGTGCGTGTTTTACAATGAGATGTTTCCTGTTTCAGGATACTTTCACTTTGAACTCAGCAGAAGAAATTGCTTCAGGAAATTGGGCATCTGTTTGCATTAATATACAGTATATATTGTGTCTGTGAATGTTTAGGTGATGCAGTTGGCAGGTCTGGATGGCCAACAAGTGGTTTTACTGTTGGAAGACTATCAGTTTGTCCATCCAGCCTTCTTAGAGATGGTGAACAGTCTGCTGTCATCAGGTATGTTTTGTGTTGAAATATAGCCTAATGCAAGTTGTGATTTTACACAATGCTGAGTAGTAGCAGACTGCATATACATACTGGAATCCAGACTTGAGCGGGATGTAGACGTACCGGTGGAAATCAGTTCTGTTAACATTTTGGACTGGCCAGACTAGTTCTTCTGTTGCTTTATTGCCTTTATGATCAAATAATTTAGCTATGTTTTTTCTGCAGCGAACATAAAATTTATGGATTTTCTTATTAAAGTTACTTAAAAAGTCAAAGTATTTTTTGTGGAAATACTAAATGTTTTAAAAATCAGTATTTTCAGTGTTTGCACATTTCAAAGCTATTGAACTATCACACGCACACACGCACACACACACACACACACACACACACACACACACACACACACACACACACACACACACACACACACACACACACACACACACACACACACACACACACACGCTCAAATTCACAATACGAGCAATTTAGAGTCACTGGTTAAAATCACACATGAGTTATTGGATTGTAAGAGGAAACTGGAGTACCTGAAGAAGACCCCACAGTTTTAAAAATCACATGAGTCTGTCAACAAAGGTGAGAGTTTAAATGTTTAATGTCACTTTGCCTTTATCTGAGAGATGCTTCTGTGCGTTATGTTTCAGGTGAAGTTCCAGGTCTGTATTCTCCAGAGGAACTGGAACCGCTACTCTCCTCCCTCAAAGATGCTGCATCTCAGGACGGATTTACTGGACCGCTCTACAACTACTTTTCCTACAGTCAGTGTTATCTAGACAGCATTTTCATGTATTTGTTTGTTTATTTAATGGGCTTAGTGCACAATGATGAGCATTGTTTCAAATGTGCCAGAACTAAACCAAGAGGTTGTTTTTCATCTGCAGTCCCGAGGCAGATGTTAGAAAGGTTTCTCTGTCCCTTTATTTGTCTCCACTTTCTGCTGCATTGTGTGCTTTTCTCACAACTCTTCAACAGCATGAGTCAATTTCTTTTCATAGAATATTCTCTCTTCTCCCATGTGGTGGTATTTGACTAAAATCTTCTGCACCCCTGCTGTGCAGTATTCTGTCTGTTGTAGAAATGCAATACCACTATGAAGTTGAAATTGCTGCAGACGGTTCAAATCAATAGTGCCATTATTGTCCAACTAAGCCCACTAAAGAGCTCCCTGCTCTACTAAGGAGGTAAAAGAGAAAATGGGCAGTGTCAGTGACAGAAAAGGCACAAAAGTGCCTCTTCATACTATCGTACTCTGTGTTTTTTTTCCTTCACGTTTTGATACATTTCTTCATCAGTCCTCAGCTCTTAAAACAATTTATTTTTTAATATTCCACACAGGAATCCAGCAGAATCTCCACATTGTTCTGATCATGGACTGCTCCAACACCAACTTCACAATCAACTGCGAGAGCAACCCAGCTTTTTACCGCAAATGTTCAGTCCAGTGGATGGAGGGATGGTCAGAAAGCAGCATGAAGAAGGTCAGTGAAAAACACAATATAGATCATTTGATATTATATTTTTAATGGCTGCTGGAGCGCAAACTGTTTACTGAATGAGGAAAGTTCTACACATCCTAGTTGAACGAACTTTCAGGGCAGATCTGTATGCCAGTGTTAATTTACTCAACATACAAAGTCTACCTTTGTCATGCAGGCATAAAAAAGTAAACTGATAATTTGTCATCGCAAACATTTTAAAAGAAAGATCACCACGTTATTTTACAAAGGCAGGTCGAACCTGCATGAAACAAACATGTCAGTGGCTTCGATATAAATCTAAGTGTATGTGTATGCGTATGTTAGATTCCTGAGCTGCTTCTGGCAAAAACAGAACAAGGAGGTGAGGAAAATGAAAGAGAAAAGGGCAGTAAAAGGACAAGCTCAGGTAAGCACATGTTGGTGTTGCAGATATATCTCTATCTATCTATCTATCTATCTATCTATCTATCTATCTATCTATCTATCTATCTATCTATCTATCTATCTATCTATCTATCTATCTATCTATCTATCTATCTATCTATCTATCTATCTATCTATCTATCTATCTATCTATCTATCTATCTATCTATCTATCTATCTATCTCCAGGAATATCATATTCAACACAGTACATTTCACAAAATTAATATTGACTTTTAGTTTATTTTCAATATAAGCATTTCATTATGTTGAATCACTTGCACTGATGAATAAATAGAAGTCTGTTCAAATCCACTTGCAGTCTTTCAGAATCTTGTCTTGATTCCTGCTGAGCCTGTTTCATGTGTGACTTCTCATATCGATTTATTTAATCATCCCAGTTATTTCCGTCCCTCCCTCACGATCCATTTTTTTTCTTGTATTAAGTGGATTTGAACAGACTTCTATTTAAGTGATTCAACATAATGCAATGCTTATATTGAAAATAAACTAAAGTCAATGTCAATTTTGTGCAATGTACTGTGTTGAATATGATATTCCTGGAGATAAATTATATATGTGTGTGTGTGTGTGTGTGTGTGTATATATATATATATTTTTTTTTTCTTTTTTTGAATTTAGTGTCAAATATGATGATGGAGAAGAATCATGTCCTTTGAACAGGTCATACATTGCATACAAAACATCTTTTCCTTCCAGCAGGCTCTGGACAGGGAGACCTGTGCCGCTCGTTCCTGATGGTCCATGAGTCATGCAGAGAATATGGCGCTACACCAAGCCAGTACATGGCCTTTCTGCATGTTTACACAGCATTATACAGTCGCAAGCAAAACCAGCTCACAACCAGACAACAGCATCTCCAGGTAAACCATCAGCTGTACGGCATGGCCGCAGAATCACAAGAAATGGGATGTTTTTCACCAACACATTTAGTTGGAAGCTTACATAAGTAAATATTGGCACATGCAGACATGAAGGAAATTATTTATTAAAAAAAGAAGTATTAATTATTAATCTGCCTGTATTACCCTACTTTCTTCACTGTCTTACTTATCTGATACATAGACATGTAAATCCATGAATACACTATGTATTTCATAAGTGTGATATTTATCCATGTTTTATACACTCAAGTTTGAGCATATCTGCACTTTATGCTTTATTTTTTAATGACTAACCACACTCAATAAACATCAACTGATATATACCATTTCGATTCAATAAAACCTCTTCCAAAGCCACTGAGAGTTCACTATACAGAGTGTAAAAATGTATCTGAATAGGACAAGAATGGATCTAACCAGGATACACTTCAGTACAATTATGTGATGTTCTGTTTATCAAGAAATACACGTTACCAAAATATAGTGACCTGCCGATAAAGGGTCAACCCTAGGAAGTGATAAAAAAAGAATAAATGTTGTGTATACAGTGCTCCAGCATTATATTTCATCTCTCTCATAATATTGATTGACTCGTGACTGCAGGCTGGCGTGTCCAAACTGAATGAAGCGAAAGCATTAGTTGATGATTTGAAGAGGCGGGCTGCAGAGCAGAGTGCACTACTGAAGACGAAACAACAGGAGGCAGATTCTGCCCTGCAGGAAATCACCACCTCCATGCAGGTGTGTATGTCTGTGTCGCTTGCGTGCATATGGAGGCTTGTTCTTCCATTTGCGTCACTGTCATAGTGGCAGCGAGGGCAGCAGTCTGCAGGGTTCCATGTCCCATCCAAACCGGTCTCTTCTCTTCTCTTCTCTTCTCGTCTCGTCTCGTCTCGTCTCGTCTCGTCTCGTCTCGTCTCGTCTCTTCTCTTCTCTTCTCGTTTCTTCTCTTCCCCACTGTGAAGTCACGGTTTATCTTGTTTGTGTGTGTTTATGCACATTTGTTTTGTTGTGTGAATGTTTTCTGTCTCCTGATAGCAATGTTTCCATTTCCTCCTGATGGCTTTCTCTCGATGATGGATGGATTGATGTGTGAGAGAGGAAAGAGAAAGTTGAATTCTGATCATTAGCGATGATGTCCTGTCTTCCACTGTGCTTTTTGAGTCAGCTGGAGAGGAGGGCGATGGAAGGATTAAGAGCGAGTAGAAAAGGAAAAAAAAAAACTGTCTGTAGAGTTAGTTTGCAGAGTGTTAATTAACTAGTCTCATCCCCTTGTGCAGCAGCTAAGTTGTCTGGGGGTATGGAGACAGAAGGAAAGAAAAACTGAGGAAGACTAGGACCATCAGATGAAGGAGAAACAAACGAGTAGAAGAGTGACTGGGGCTCAGAAACAGGAATGTGCACACTGTATTGGAAAGGGTCAAATCCTGGCATAGAGAATTGGAAGGATGGGGAGAAAGTCAATGATGAGATTAGGTTTGGATGAAGATGTGATGTGATAATGCAAATAGATTTCCGGGATCGAGAAGTCAAAGAGAGGAAGTGTGGGAAACCGATGCTGTCAAATAGTCCTTTCTCTTCTCTCTTTTCATCCTAAATGTGTGTCTCATTCAGATTTTTCTCAATAAAATCTTTGATCACCACACAGCAGCCCCACTGCGTCTGTGTTTAAGCGTTGTATTTTTGAATTAAGGTTACTCGATTATAAGAAAAGTACATTTTGGCAGGATGTTTACAAAATGTGTTACAAAATCTGTGGGTCTTTGCAGAATGCCAGTGACCAGAAGACAGAGATGGAAAAAATCAAAAGCAAAATGGCTCAAGAAGTGTCCAATATTGAAGTTAGAAAAGCCAAAATAGATGATGAGCTGAAGGAAGTACAGGTAAGATTTTCAGACTGTGACATGTTTTATAATTTACTTCAAACCAGCCCTTCCATACTTTTAATTCTTGATGTACCTGGCCTTTCTTTTTTTTTTTTCTTTTTTGAACTCCGGTGTTGTTTCCTCTCCTTACCTTTGGTGCCCTCTAGCCTTTAGTGGATGAAGCAAAGCGTGCAGTTGGAAACATCAGGCCCGAAGCTCTGTCTGAGATCCGCTCCCTCCGCATGCCCCCTGATGTCATCAGAGACATCCTGGAGGGGGTGCTGAGGCTGATGGGCATCTTCGACACGTCCTGGGTCAGCATGAAGAGGTGAGAGGGAAGTGGGATTGCAAGAATGTGGAAAAGAACAGAATGAAAAAAGGGATCATAGATATATAGATAGAGGAATAGTTACTCACTTAGAAAGATCTTCAACACCTTCTGGGTCACGAATAAGAGGTGTGAGAATGTGATGGGATGTTGTGAGATACAGAGAAAAAGAAATAAAGGAATAACACCGAAAAAAGTGGACGAAGCCAGTCATTTCTATTTGTGACTAAGTTGAATTCAAGCGAGACTTTTGTGATTGTGAACTGATTCCAGCAGTCTCCCCCTTACTTTTTCATGGAGTGCAGGAACTGATGTTTTCTTATAATTAGATTTTTGCCATGACTCGTAACAATGAACTCACACAAACATCATTTTCCTGCGGCTCTCTGTAGCTTCCTGGCTAAACGCGGCGTCAGGGAGGAAATAGCAACATTTGAAGCCAGAAACATTGCCCCTGAGATTCGTCAGAGTGTGGAAGAGCTGCTCAGCAGGAACAAGGCCTCATTTGACCCCAAGGTCAGCTACCAGTGGTACCAATGAGAATGAAATACTTTGTTGCTGGATATTATTCAACTGGTATATATTCTGTTTGTGTCCAAAGATTGTGCCTTGGTTCTTGTAACACAGAAGTTTTTTTTTTTTTTTAACTTGAGCTTTGGTTGTTTTATGAACAGAATGCAAAGCGAGCAAGTGCTGCAGCTGCTCCCCTGGCTGCCTGGGTCAAAGCCAACGTCCAGTACTCTTTTGTCCTCGAGAGGATAGGGCCATTGGAAAGAGAGCAGGCCGGGCTAATGGAGTAGGAACGCACACACATACAGCATTTATAATCACAATGTTAACAAATGATAAATATATACAATATATTGCAAACTTATTATTATTGCAAACAGTGTCAACAGACAAACTGAAAAATAGTGTTAGCTCCACAGCTGGGATGTTTATTATTCAATGAATCTTTGTCAAGTTCCCCATAAAGATCACAACAGGAAGGTTGTGATACAAGATGCTTTGGAGATCTGGTCATTCTCAAACGTGTCATCTTTCACTTCATGACTGTAACATTACATTGTAACTGATGGCCACAAGGAAGAAGTCGGAAACACACAAAAATAAAGGATTAGTTATTTATTAAAATACAGAAAATAACCAAACTCAACAAAATGTGCCACTTCCTAAATGCTGCCAATTGTCCAAACATTTCTCCAAATCCAAACATATGCATCTTATAAATTCAAGTGTGTGCTTATGGGTTCAATCATTGTATTTTTCACCTTTTGTATCCATACTCTTTACCTGCAGATATCCGGTTGCAACGTGTGTGTTTTGTACACTTTGTACTTCCCATTATCAGAAAAAAAGAATAATAAAAAAGTTTATTGACACAGATTTAAATCACTGAGATAATAGTCCTATCAGAAACATAGTATATTGTACTTTTTCTGATACCTGAACTGTGGCATGAAATTTCCATCCAGCCTTTTTTATTTATTTATTTGTTTACCTTGTGATGTGACCTTTGAAACAAAAAAACAACAAAAAAAACTACACACTTCAATGCAGAGGAATATTTTACTAACCATATGAAAAAATGATGACGCCAAATAACCAATCCTGCAGTTATTCATTGACATATGCCAGCCTACAAAAATCCCAAAAGAAATAATCCAATCTATATGCAGTATAATGAGAAAAATATTTCAAAAACAAGATATTTAAAAGATAAAAAATATGACTGGTTATCAGTATTTTTGTGAATGACTTTCTGAGACATTCATTACCCCTAAGAGTAGATGGCGTTCTTTCTGTAGTATCGCTCATCTGAGGACAGACAGCTCGTGGATATCGCCGCACTCTACATGATCAAAATAAACAAATGTGAAACTTTTTTCCTTTTTTTCCCTTCAGAAACCTCAGAAAAACTGAAAATCGGAAGAATAAACTTGAGGACTTGCTGAACTCTGTTGGAGCAAAAGTCAACGAGTTGAAAGAGAAGTATGCCCCCCCCCCCCCCCCCCCCCCACACACACACACACACACACACACACACCTCTCTTGACTGGTTGCATCCCTCCACTATGTCAGCATAAAACAACTGACATAAACAGTCAATAATGCCTGAAGCTTTGGTGACCGTTTTTAAGCTGGCTGGACTGTCCGGTTTAGAGTTGTGACTGCAGGTTTTTACTCTCCTCTATCAGCTTTATTGATTTTGTGTAACGTGGTGAAGAACGACCGATCATAAGATATACCGTACCTTTCAAAAAATGGTTGGAGTTTGGCGTCTTCCACATTTATCGAGCTTCACACTACAAGTGTGACAGATCTTCCATGGCCTTTAGTGTTGCACTTTTTCCACCTTTCTTCCCCCTTCAACCAAAAAGTCTAACTGTGTTCACGCCATGATCTCATTTTTGAGAGATTTTTTTCCATGCACTGACCTCATGTCTCGGCTTCTGTCGTCCCTCGTCAGCCTCTCGTCATCTTACTCAGCATTAACTAATCACGTTCTCATAGTCTATCATATGTTTATGAAAACAAACTACAAAGAAATACAAGTCCGTTGACTCTAAAGCAAACACATTAATATACTTTGACTTTCCCCCCCCCCCCCCCCCACCTTTTCTCAGGTTTCAGTGTCATACTGCAGAGGCAGCTAAGTTGGAAGCTGATGTGACCAAAGCTCAGGACACGATCACTGCTGCGCAGCAGCTCATATCCCAACTGGATGGGGAACACACACGGTGGAATGCACAGGTAGTTTGATGTATGAGTGTGTTGATATGAGTATTGGTCAGGGAAGTTACACACACTTAGCCAAAAAGAGGTCCATTTACCATGTAAGGGCAACAGGAGGCTTGACGGCCGTGTGTGTGGGTGTGTGTGAGCATGTGTGACAGGGGGGATGGATCCCGCTGTCTTGGGTCCCTTCTGGCTGTTTTTACTCCTCTCTGCAGCATCTGTCTGCAACCTTAATTAAAACACTCAATCTCTCCCTGACACACTCACTCGCACATACGCCCTCACTTTCAGTGCCTCCCTCTAGGCCCACACCAGAGAGCCAGTTTACTCTCTAATCACGTACATTCACGAACTCTCACATCGTCACATGCACATACACTCACACAGTTATTTCCTAACTCTTTTGCACACTCTACAGTAGCTGTGGATCACTATATGTAAATGCCTCTAAGCTCTTTAAACATTTCAAGGGAAAGGAGAACTCCATAGAGCTGGGTGTAAACAACTCTGAATAAGTAGTGCAGAAATAGACGCATACATCCAAGTTGAAGTATAGTATGGTGTTGGGGTGTTTGACAGTAACAGCACAGTGGATTACAAGGTCCTGAAGATCTGCTGCCTCAGAGATGTGGATATTCAAAAGGTCCTAATAGCAGAGTAGATGAGTGTGAAAAAAACACCAATTAACCCCAAATGCATGTCTTTCTAATGAGGAAATCAAAGTACGCAGAGGAACCCCAGACATAGAAGGACCATGCAAACTCTACATGCGGAGACCCCAAACCTAGAATCAAACACCTTTTAATTATCTCTGTGAGCGGTAGTACCATGTTACAAATTATAAAAAAAAAAAAAAATGTGATGCTCACACAATATTTATATCTCGCCTTACAATGAGATCCTCCGTTGGGAAATTGTAGTCCTTTCTGTGTTTGTATGTTATCGTTTTGCTCCCTCTCACAGTCCTCAGATGTGAGTGTGTGTGTGTGTGTGTGTGTGGGGGGGGGGGGGGGGGGGGTAGCACTGTGTTGACCCTGCCTTCAGCCTGCATAAAGAAGTTATACAACATTAATAAATTGAAGTAAATTTTTACCATTCTACTTCCCAATAGGCCAGGTTACTTCTTTATCAAATTTTGTTTGCTAGTACTGATGCTCCACAGTGCTGAAATATGCTATTATCTGAAGTGCTATACGTTTATTTACCAAAGAATTGATCCTCTGACTTGCTACTAAATTAAAGTTAAGAAAAACAGATCCTTCAAAAATTATTTGACTAGTATCAGCTGTGTGGAGAGGATAGCAGCGGCTTTTCAAGTGCATTTTGAGAGTGTTGAGTGAAACATTTAGGATTCAAAACACATCTCATTTTGCCATAGTATGTTGTGTTAACTTTAGCTTGTACCATTAAACTTTATGTTCAACTCTTTCTCTCATTTCGTCATTTTACATGGCCCGCCCTCTTGTCTTGACTTTCCGGAACTTTATTCACCCACCGATGTCTGTTCCAATTTTGTTTTTCTCAGCTTTATTTTTCTCTTTCTTTTTTCAGATGTCTGAGATAAAAAATGAGCTGGATACACTCCCTATCAGGGCTTTGCTTGCTGCAGCCTTCATCACATATCTGTCTGCAGCTTCTGAAGACCGTAGGAGACACTGTCTGCAGGCATGGATGGCTCACTCTGGACTACAGAGTAAATATATATTCATACTAAATTCACAAGCATTTCCCAACTTCTTTACTTAAAAGTCTCACAAATCTAGCCTCCCACACACACAGCATGGGTTTTTATAGGCAGGTAAAATACACTCTCGCATGTTCATGGGCCTAATGATATGATTGTAATTGTGAAAGTGGAGGGAATAATAGAACTTGATCATCATCTGGTTAATTAGATACCAACAGTGCAATCGTGGTGTTTTGTCTTTTTAATCTTATGCATAATACGAACATACAATTCACAACTTGTATGCTCTTCTATTGGCATACTAATAAATGACAGTCATGAGTCAGTCTGTAATATATGAAAGATAAATATGCCAATTCATATCTCAATAATATAGGGCAACACAATTAGAAGGCCTTATATGTGCAGGCTTAGTGACTGCACTTGAAGTGTAACATGATGGGCTCAGGTGCCATGGCATGGATTTGATGTCATCTTGTTGCAAACTCCTGTGACTAAGAGCTCCAGTTGTTGTAATGATCAAATATACCAGCTGCATTTGTATTGCGTTTGTATCAGAGTTTGACCTGCGGTCGTTCCTGTGCTCGGAGAGCGAACAGCTGATCTGGAAGAGTCAAGGCCTCCCATCAGATGATCTCTCCATGGAGAATGCGCTGGTTATACTGCAGGTAAGAGAAACATTTAAAATAAGCCTGGGAGAAACATCAATTTTTTTTAAAATTATAATCAGGATTCTCGATCTCGTCCCATCTAATTCTTTAAACATTTGCATGGCAAAGGCCATGCACCTTTTCAGCATCTTTGTTTCGTGCATTGTCTCCATTAAAAAATGCAAACATTCACATTCAAGTTCACATTGTCCTGCAGCAAAGACCTTTCACATGAGTAGTTGCATGAAGAATGTTTCCTTGTCTTTACTCATATCTCCTCCATGTACCCATATTGTGAGTTTGTGTGTTATTTTTTATTTATTTTTTTATCATTGCTGCCCTCAGATCAATGCACTAAAGTTACAGGTACGTCGCTCCATCATTCATCCTCATTAACTAGATTTAGTTTGATGTAGCTGCTTATTTCTGTTCCTGTTGCTGCCTGTGTTGTGTTTCCCCCAAGAAGAATATGCTTCTTCAGGATCTTCAGTAAATCCAGCCAACATACTATATGGGAAAGTATGTAAATAATGTGTTCATTCAACAAAGTAAATGTAACGTTTATGTAACAGTAAGTTACCAAATGTTACATTTCAGTGTGGCCCAGCAACTTAATGTGCATAGCGACGAAAGCTATTATTATATTATTCCTGTCTAGTAGCAGCTGTAGTTTCTTTTTCTTGATGTTTACAGACTGAAATGGCTCCCATACATTTTCAAAACATCAATCTCATTCATGAAACTTGCACAACATGCAATCAACGTTTGTGTACCCTTGAAGGCTAAAAATGCAGACCAAAGTGACATTTATACAGTGGAGCATAAATTTCACTTACAAAGGTGCATGCAACACTGCCGAGTGTAATATTGTGAAAACAAATTGAGCTGAATCCTGAATATGACAGCAACAGTGAAAAATCACAAAATAACATTTGATTGTGTTGCTGCTGTTCATGCTGACAGGAAAATCAAACCGTGACGGAATCCGATGGAAAATTACGTCATATTGAGAGACTGTAACTTCCGAAGGTTCAATGAAATCCTACCAACATGTCACAGACTGGTAGTCTCCTTTAAGCTGTGATGATCAAACAGGACTGATAAAATACTGAGTGACTTTATGTGATATTTATCTCACTAGAGAAAGTAAACTACCCAGCACAAGCACCAAATCTATTTCTGTGTGAAATAAATGTGTGATATCAGCATTCTGTCAGGCCGCTCACATTTTACTTCAGCAATCTGCCTTCATTTGCTCATAAGCCAAGTTGACATTCTGGTGCGTGAATTTCCCCCTCAAGTTTATATTTTTTTTCTTTCTCTTCAATCATACTTGTGCTGCAGTGGTTAGCGCTCTTGCCTCATAGCGAGAAGGTCGTGGTTTCAAATCCAGCCCATGATCTTTCTGTGTGGAGTTTGCATGTTATCTGTGCATGAGTTTCATACACTGGGGGTCCCTGAGCAAGGCTCCCCCTGAGCACGCTCCTGTGTGGCCACCTACTGATGGTCAATTTGATGGAGACATTTCCCCAAGGGGATTAATAAAGTATGATTCTTTTTCTTCTTCTTACGTGCAAACGCAACATCTGGAAATGAAAACCCAGGGGATGCTTTTTAAGTATATTCAAATCATTTGAGGCTCTTTAGTTCTCCCGTCAGAATCAAATCGTAAGCTTAATCGTATGCACCTGATCTGGAACCTCTGATTTTAATTCCATGGATCTAAAGACGTGGTAAACAGGTACTTGCTTTAGCTAACCCTTATCAATAGAGACTACTTTAAAAAGATCTAATAGTTGCTTGCCGCAGAGTAGGAAGATGCTATAGGGCCAGTTTCACAAAGAGAATCCTTAAGCATGAGACCATGAAATAGAGTAGTTCATAATGAAAAGAGGGTGATGGAGTTCATTTCCCTCTCCACTTTCTCACTACAACACCCTCTGGTGTTGTAGTGATGGTGGTCGATAAGCATGACAGCACAAGAACAGGACTGAAGTGCACACGCGCACACACACACACACACACACACACACACACACACACACACACACACACACACACACACACACACACACACACACACACACACACACACACACACACACACACACACACACACACACACACACACACACACACACACACAGGTGCGCTACTTTCAGAATGCATCCTTCCCATACCAACTTCACCTGAATCTCATGCTCTCATTGTTCTGTACTCAGAGTGCCGCTTGTCCGTTTCTGATCGATCCATCATCCCGAGCCACAGAGTGGTTATGCACGCACCTCAAACAGCACAGGCTAGAAGTTATTAACCAACAGGTAAGCACATTCAAGCATGCGCAACAGTGCTGCAGTCTTTGGACCCCCATTCTCACACACATGCACACTGTTGATATGATTTTCAAAGTCAGTGATCTGTCAGATAACTAACTCTCATGTCTGCAGGAGCCTGTAAACCGATTCCTGTCTAACATTCCCTTGAAGTGTTTTTTTTCCTGTTGAATCCTGGTCTCTGTGCTCACAAGACTTATCAATATATTGCTCTCTCTGCTTTACAGACATCGTATGATTGAGACATTTTCACTTTTCAGCAGTTGGTTCTCGCTAATGAGATTATGCAATAGTTTCACTCGTGTGTGTGTGTGTGTGTGTGTGTGTGTGTGTGTGTCTACAGGATAGTAACTTCATGACATCTCTGGAGCTGGCAGTCAGATTTGGAAAGACCCTCATAATCCAAGAGATGGATGGAGTTGAACCTGTGCTCTATCCACTGCTGAGGAGGGACCTCATTGCGCAGGGTACTCACACAAAATCACAAACAGCACTTTCATTCATTGTTGGGATGAAATTGATGGAATGTTTGACTAGTCTTAGGTTGCCAACTATTTGTTGGCAACCTAACCTAAAACCCCATTTTGTAAAACTCCTTGACAGGGTGCTTGGGGATCATTAGAACATTTTATAACATGTGAGGTTAAAATGCTTAACAGCTGGAGCTTTGTATGCACATTTATGGTAAATGGTAAATGGTCTACATTTATATAGCGCCTTCTAACCACGCTGAGGTAGTCCCAAAGCGCTTTACATATCAGCTCATTCACCCATTCACGCTCACATTCACACACCAATGGGACAGAGCTGCCATGCAAGGCGCTAGTCGACCACTGGGAGCAATTTAGGGTTCAGTGTCTTGCCCAAGGACACTTCGACACATAGACCGGTGTAGACTGGGATCGAACCTCCGACCTCTCACTTCCGAAGACGACCACTCTACCACCTGAGCCACGGTCGCCCTCTTTATTGTATAATTCACGGTGTCACAATTCATATACAGTGTTTTTGAAAAATCACTGCAGTGGCAAACCACAATCCATCAGTCAGGGCACAATGCTGCCATGCATCTCTTCCTGATAAGAACAAAGAGAGCGTTTGACTTAGAGTTGCAGTGTACTTATCTACTTCTAGAGAAAAGTGGGTGTGGGATCATGTCCGCATGTCACACGGTGCAAAGTGTTATGGGAGTGATACACTGACTGATCCAGATGTTATTCTTGGTGGATATACACCTGCACATCAACCTGATCTTTTTAATCAGTGTTCATGTAAATGGAATAACCTTGAACGATGAATCAGATTGACAAAATAGTGACTCTGTAAACAGAGCTAAAGCATGAAGAAGAAACAAGGAAACTAAAATGGAATAAAACACTGGCAAAACAACTTGTGAAAAACTAGAAAAACACAGTAAATGGAATATAACACCATGGATGCGATCACATGATTGTTTGATATTTCATATTGGACTTTTTATTCAGGCTTTTAAATAGACAGTCATTACACTTAAATTGATCAGTAACTTAAGTGTTGTTTATGCTTTTATTCCATGAGCTTTTATATTGTTTATTGCTCTTTTTTTTTTAACCACGCTTGTAGTAATAACATAATAAAGGCAACAAAACCACATTCAAACCCCTTCTACTTTGTCAACTCTATTTAATCTATCAGGATTAGAACTCCCAAAAATATTGAATGTGCTCTGTGGGGGAACTTTAAGAAGGACAGCAAAAAAAAAAAAATCTCTGTTTAAAAATGATTGTAGATAAATTAGAAAAAATGGAGGAACAGATTAAGTTTAGTGCACTAACTGTGCTGTCATTTCATATCTGTCTTTGGCGCATTAAGAAAAATGCTTGTGTCTGCTTGCTTCTCTTATTTGTCCAAGTACATAAATAAAAGGAGTGGTAGTTACTCAGTTGAAGTGCCTTCGTTTAGTCTCCGGAAAATGCTAGGTCTTTGCTTCTTGCATTTTTTAAGGTGTTTGCTTGTGGGGAGACACAACAAATTAGACTCTGCCGTTACATGTATGCATGAGCATCTCGGATTTTCCGGCTGCCGTATTCACTTGTCTGCTAACGAGCTTCTTCACTTGTAAAATGTAGAGTCTTCTTACCATTAAACGAACACGTGTGTGTTTCGGTTACACTGAAAACTGCTAACCACTTCTGCACCATGCAGTCCCACTCCACACGTCCATGGAGAAGTGGTGGCCTACGTGAAGCTGAATTGACAAGAGAGCTTATGCAAAAGGGCAAGTTATGCACTTAAAAGTAATGTTGAACAAGATAGTGGGGGGAAAAAAAAGCAGCACAAAGGCTCCGACTGCACCGCAATGCAGACATCTTGAAGAGAGGTAGCTGAGAGGGAAGTTAAAGGATAACATGCATGGATGTGGTTATAATTGTTTCATTAAGAGATACTTGTGTTTGTATCTTTCACTATATGTTAAGTGTCTGTTCTTCATGTCTACATGTATGGACACACCCTGCAGGTCCGCGATACGTGGTTCAAATAGGGGACAAAGTCATCGATTACAACGAGGACTTCCGTCTCTTCCTGGCAACCCGGAGTCCCAGTCCCTTCATCCCTCCTGACGCTGTTTCAGTAGTGACCGAGGTCAATTTCACAACCACCAGGGCAGGCTTGCGAGGGCAGGTAACACATGTAACTCACACTCAAAGACATAACAGAGGACTTTAGAGACTAACACAATAAATACTTCTGTGTTCAGTCCCATGCAAACACAAATTCTACACTATTGATTATTCTTCATAACAGGCGATTTAACTCCCATTATCCATGTGAAAGAATTTCTTTTACCTTGGGGTGACACTGTCTCTACGAGCCTGTTTGTTTGTGTCCATGCTTTAGCTGCTGGCCTTGACCATCCAGCAGGAAAAGCCAGAACTCGAGACTGAGAAAACAAAGCTTCTGCAACAAGAGGAAGACAAGAAGATTCAGTTGGCTCAGTTGGAAGATTCATTGTTGGAGGTACATATGGAGGCATACAACATATACAGTGAAAGCAAGGAATTCATCTTTCACCGGCTCCAGATTGCTCGGCTCCCCCTGCACTGCAGACCTTGTCCCTAACTCTTCCTCTCTGAGGAGGGTGCAGCAGACGGAGAGTGTGATCAGACCAAATAACAAGAGTTGCTAGCGCTGTGATCAGAGGATACTGCAAAACCCATAGGCTTAGATGCTGGGTGGGTCGACGCTTTTGTTGTGACAAACACTTTTTTTTTTTTCTTTCCCTTAAGCAGTCAGTTTTGGAACCACTATGCAGCAGTGACCATTGATTTGCATTGGCCTATTAACCTGACCTTGATTTTTTTTTTCTTTTTTTTGTTACTTTGTGTTTTTCATATCCAGTCATGACATTGACAAAGAGGAATTAAAAAAAAAAAAAAAAGCAAAGAAGTCACAAGGTCACTAACCTTTTCATAATTACTTGCACTTACTTTAAAAAGCATGTTGCAGTGGTCCCCATGTGGGAGAATAACCACTGGTGGGCGGGCACACAATCCAACATGGGGCTGCGTGCTCTCTGAGGGTGTCTCAATTAGATGAGCACATCACAATGAGAAACCTCATCCGAAAATACGTTGAATCCAAACTGCCAATTGCTTTTATTTTGAAGCTTTTGTTAGCGGGCGTGTCTTCCAGTGTTGCTCCTCTGTAGAGGGTCAGCAGCTTTTTTTTTTTTTTTTTTTAGAGACAGTCTTTAGATCCAAGTAAAAAAGGAATGGCTGGATAAGGACTTAAATGGATACAAACATACACGTTGTCCTTTTTTGTTGATGGACACAATGACACATTTAACTTAATAGCCATTTCTTCCGACTCACAGTTTCAGTGAAAGTTGGAGACACACACTGATAATGCCAGGAGCAGGATGGCGGCGCTTCAGCGCTAGACATGTAATTACTCTTGAATTGTAAGAGCATATTCGACTTGACATTTCCATGCTCTACTGCTTTCTCATCTATTTTACTTGAATTTATTTGAATAAATTTCATCACTTCATTTGAGAGAATAGATTCAACAGGATGGAGTTGGAGAGTCATGACGCACAATGAATGCTTAAATAGAAAATCTCTTTTTTCTTGCAACTTTTATCAAATTAGCAACCTCAGCCAATTCACAGGCACCTGCCAACACACACACACACACACACACACACACACACACACACACACACACACACACACACACACACACACACACACACACACACACACACACACACACACACACACACACACACACACACACACACACACACACACACACACACACACACACACACACACAGTCTTGATATTTGAATAAGACACCTTTCTTTTCCTCCTCTCTCTTACTCATTTCTACAACTTGCCTGTCTTTGTGTTTTCTGTGTCAGACCCTGGCCACAGCTCAGGGTAATATTCTGGAAAACAGCGAGCTCATAGAGAGTCTGAACCAGACCAAAGCGAGTAGTGCTCTCATTCAGGAGTCCCTCCAAGAATCACACCGGCTGCAGGCATCCCTGGATCAGGTATTCTTTGTCTCTCACACATGGGCACACACAATCGGGTGCATATAAAAACTGGTTATTTGCCAATTTCATAAAACTTTAAAATGTTCTTATATCTCACCATTTAAAAAGACTTGGTGAAATATAACAAGCCATGTCTGTTGGATGGCCTACTTGGTTTGATTGGGGATTTCTTATTCAAAACAATTATTTGTGTTTAAGCTGCAGTGAAAAGATGGTAACCTATAATCCAATATATACCTTTAAAAGCTGTTGATAACAAATTAATATTCTTCTGTAACTTTCACCACTCAAATAATGTCATCTGATTTTAACTTGCAAACACTCAACTTGATGATATAGGAAACAAGAAAAGAAATTCATCAAAAATCCAATTTTTAAAGTTGTAGCATTTTTATTTCAACTTTAGAATTAAAAACTATATTGGCATAAACCCTGAATTACTGCAGTCAGGAATTACTAGTGTTTTAAGAAACATCAGCACACTTGGGTGTATTTAAGCGGTCGTTGTTTTTTTCTCATACACTGAGAGATATGCATCTCAGAAATAAATTCAACAAACTTGAAAGTCGTGAAAATCATAAATACCCCTGAATAAAATCTACAAATATAAAAATAAAAATAAAAAATCACAATAATGAATATTTTTCTTATTTATTTTATAACCAGAGGCAAATGTGGATTTTAATGTAATTTGTTTTGAAATAATTGACAAAACAACAAACTTTTCAAAGATATTCCAATTTATTTTGAATGTAACTGTATGATCTTTTATCTTTACTGGAAAAGAAATTCTCGAGAACCCCAGTTCTTCAATACAAACAATAGAGAGAAAAAATGGACATAATATGATAAAAAAAACCACAATTACAAATGGAAACAGATGCAGAATGTCTTGCTTATATTGTAACCACCCCCCTGTATAATCTGGAATAAAACATGACCACATTGAGATGTGCTCATACGGAAATGGGAACTGGTACAATATTACCACAAAGTTATTCTCATCATTTTTGGGCGTAAACACCTGTGAGGTTAACTTTACTGCCACTTACTGCAACTAATGTCAGGAGGTCCAGATGTGCGGCAGGTGTTGGCAAGCTGCAGATGCATTACAAAATGATCCTCTAGGGTTCAGTGTTACACCAGAACTCATTTTGTCCTTTTACTCAATTTTTTCTATTGATCCATTTTTTCCCCTCTATATTCATCATATGCACCTTAATTTTTCACATTTTCTTTCACATCACATCTCCTGGTCTCTTTCCTTATTTCTTCTTTTGCCACCCATCTTGATTTAAAATCAAATGTTATGATCCCAATTTGTTAGATTCCATGTAAATCTCTTGTACATGTGTGTGTCTTTTGTGGACTTTCCTTATACTGAAAAACAAAATGTACCATTGTTTCATTTCAGGAGCGGGATGCATACCTGCCTCTTGCAGAGAGTGCCAGCAAGATGTATTTTGTCATCACAGACCTGTCAAAAATCAACAACATGTACCGTTTCAGCCTTGCTGCCTTTCTGCGCCTCTTCCAGCGAGCTCTGCAAGCCAAGAAGGTGATTTGATGCCAGATGGCTCTCACGGAGCTGTTTAAAATCAAAACGTTGATGCTTACTCTCAATCATGAGTTTTCAGTAACAATATGGGATTTCAGAGATCTTGGCAGGCGACAGAGATCCTTGATGGGCTCAAGGCTTTGTCTGCTTAGAAGTTTGCATCATATTGGCCCATGTCAAATAAAAATCCCGATTAAGACTCTTTCTAAAAGCTACAACAGACCTGGAAACTTCCTTCAAGTATGTTAGTGAGAGCATTTTTGTTTACCAGTGTTTGGATTTTCTGTAACCTTTTAACACATCAGAGAGTGGAGAAGGTATCTGCGGCATTTTTATTTGGTAGGCAATCTGGACAGTGCTCCAAGGAAACGTGGTTTGAAAGCCACTCAGGTAGAATATAAATGTGTGCATTTATAATTGGATTTTACTGTGCAAACATCACAGCTTGAATTTACATGAACACACACAAGCGAAACTTGGAAAGAGACTGTTTCCCTGGCTCTATGGCAGAAAATACTCTTTAAAGGAAACATCTTTGGGCCCGTTTACACCTGGCATTAACATGCATTTCATGTGATCAGATTACATGCGGAGAGCCCTGATGCAGGCGCTTTACAATTGTCCATATCATGCATTTCGGGCATTTGAGTTCGAATGGTATTACTACGTCCAGTGTTCAGTTCTTACCTCAGTCTGTCCCCAAACAAAGACAGGGACAGTATATCTTCTGCCCAGGCCGCTTTAAGGCACCATGTCTCTGCAGATCCTCAGGCATCAACGGCAATGTTCTTTTCCATGGTTTTTTAGGAAAGTTGGAAAAACTGAAACTCAGACTGGCACATTCTGTCACACGAAAACCTGGCACACATTGATGACGCTTATGTGTGATGTATGACTTTTTTGCGATGCACGACGGTTTACACCTATGTGGTCAGATGCATCGCTGACCACCTCGGGAAGTGGTTTGAGTGAAAGCGCCTTGGTGCCGGTTCACAGTTGTCTTTCGGGCTCGCCACTTTTGATTTGATCACCTGAAACACATGTTAACGCCAGGTGTAAATAGGCCCTTTGATATTTTACCTTTATGTCAATCACTCTGACCTCAAACAATAAAAAAGTGAGACAAAGCAACAGTCACAAGATCACCTGAAAGACAAAGTTGTGATGTGCTGCTGATACATGTGACGGAGTCATCAAGTTTTCCAACTTGTGTTGAGCCCTGCACAAGACGGTGCATTGAGTTGAGAAACAGCTGGAGATCAACACAGTTGCCACCACAAGGAGTGATTATCTTTGTGACGAAATATTGGTGTGGTCTATGTACTAAGTATATGTTAAAATGGCAGATATGCCTCTTAAATTGACTTCTCACTGACTTTCCCAAAATGTCAGACAACAGCTTGAATAAGCTTTATCTTTAGGGTTGGCATCTGCTCATAGATCACTTTTGATTTGAAGGAGACATAATCTATTACAGAAATCCATTCAGGATAGTCGGTTTACTTATTGAATAAGTCATATTCTTATTGGTAGTGTCTGCTGTAATGTCCCTTGCTGATGCAGGACAGAGCAGCCAGCTTACAGTTAAGATGTTGTTGCCTGAAGTGCCTCAGATATTTTTTTTGCTTACTAATTTAATGAGAATGTTGCCTGTGACAAACATGGAACTAAATGGCTCGAAAGCACTAAACACTAGTTTTTTTGTGGTTTTTGTAACAGTCATTACTTTTTTATTTGCACAATATAAGTTCAAAAACATATTTGTATGGACACATTACTATACAAACATTGATTTCTCTGGTGTTTATTTGTGGGGGGTTTTTTCCTGACATTTTTGTCTGTTGTGACCATTTTATGGTGTGTGTGTGTGTGTGTGTGTGTGTGTGTGTGCGTGCGTGCGTGCGTGCGTGCGTGCGTGCGTGTGTGTGTATTTTTTATTTTTTTTAGAAATGAAATCACTTTTTTATGTTGTCCATTTATCTCATCCTGACCTGCACAGCTGGAGAGCATTGAGGACTGTCTATCGCTGCTGTTGTCCATCTGAGCCCTAAACACTGTGCGATAACTAGAGTACACACACACACACACACACACACACACACACACACACACACACACACACACACACACACAGGCTGAGTTGAGCGATGAAGCAGTAATTCCCCAAATCCTGTGTGGGTTGTTCCAGCCAGCGCCGTCATCCAAGAATGTCACCATGTGGCAGCTGGTCACCACTGTAACACGTTTGTGTGCCACGTGTGCATGTTTATGTGCAGGTAGACCCATTCACTGCATAAGGTCAGAAAAACACACTGAATCATGCACTAAATCCCTCCCTACCTTTTTTTTGGGGGGGGGTTGTATCGAAGCGGACAACTACAATTTGCCATGGGCTACAGATGTTTCCAGAGATCTGGAAAATGATTTTACCCTCCAAATGCTGACAAGGCACACTCCTGTTCACTCATGCACACGCACAATGACACACACAAAGCACAGAAAATGCAAGCATATGTGGTGTATTTACAAACCTATACGTGTATGCTTAATGTTTGTTGTATAGATTTTTTTATTTTTTTTACATTATTTGAACATCGAAAAATCATGACTAACTGTAGTAGAAGTTGAAATGAATGGGGATTCACATTAGAGATCAAATCCACATGAAATGTAAATAAGAAAGAGACAGACACAGAATCCATCTGGGATTTCCCTCTCTTGTCCCTTCCCTGAGTTGTTCTTTGTGTGTCTGATTATCATGCTCTAATAGTCCCAGTTTCTCTTGTGAATTTCTTTCATTTCCCTGTCTCATGAGTTTCCTTCTGTTCCAAAACTGTACAGTTTCACTGCTGTCCCTCAATTTGTGGTTTAATCTCACTGGAAGAAAACCCCCCAAAAACACGACTGTTTCTAAAAGAAGAATACACTCATAGCTGACAGTGCTATGTGGCAGACATAATGGACATGTTGGAATAGTAATATTGCTATTTTCTTTTTCATTGCTGCTTTTAACAATGGTCTCAATGTAACTCGCCGGGCTCAAATTTAACTTGAACTAGGCACGTGCTTCGGGCATAAATAAATGTGAATATTGTTTGTGTGCATTTTAGGAAGAAGAAAACACAGAAGCTAGGATCGCTGCTTTGGAAACCAAATTGAAGAATATGGTGTATGAGTATGTCTGCCGGTCCCTTTTCAAGGTAACGTACAAGCATGAATAAATACATTCATCATTGTAATGATTGATTTGTATGAATGAGGGATTCTTCAGCATTTTTCTGTAATGGACAATTTCCTCCGTTCAGTCTTGAGGCCAATTGTGGGACGTTGAAAACGAAAGACTGCCTGATGTTTCTACTTCATCTTATAAAATAGTAGTTTAACATTGGTGGCCGGGATTACAAAAACTATAGGCACAATTATGTGTCCATGCACTCAGTCCTTCGGCAATCACTGCATCGACCAGTGCAGTTCAGGATAAATGTAATTTCTTTGCATTTTGTGTGTGCGTTTGTGTGTGCATGCGTTGCCACTATGGAAATAGTAGAGGGAGAGTGGGTGTTAACTGCTGAGCCCATCTCAAGGCTATCTATTCTGCAGCCATACACCAGTACATGTAGACAGCTGCAACCTAGTTTTTCCAGACAGGAAGTAATTCTATATCAGTCCTTCTGTCAACACCTTTTTTGAGCCACAAAAGAGACGAGTTTAAGGGGAAAAGGAGTGAGATGGGAGAAGGGGTCATTGACACAATGAATGTGGTTAATGAGCAAGAGAGGGCAGAAATGAAGGAAATGAGAGAACAGGAGAGGGGAAAACTGCCAAAGTCAGGTTATTGTCAATTTTCAATGGCATTGCAAGGCCCTGTGATTAGAGAGTGTTTATGGGGATTTTTGCTATGAACATTCTGATTCGGCTCAATAGCATATTGACTTAACATTTTTTTAAATCCATCAAAGCTGAAGAATCGGCCTACTAAAATATTAACTTGCAGAATTTTGCAGAAATCTGTTTTTGTACTGTAGTATAATCCTCCGACACCTTCTGTATACACCAGTGCGTGAAACAAAAACGCAATAGAATGATCCACTAGAAGCTACTTTAGGGTTTTATTCATCATGTCTCACTTTGTGTTTCAGTCCTAAGCTTTCATCACTTGGAAATGCAAAGTTCTTCAGCTGCTGAGAGCAGGAACAAATAAATACATTTGCAGCTGCACCTAACTGTGAAAAAGTCAGAAACCTATCATGTTACTTGGAAAATACAATAATGGATATTGTGATTGTCACAGTGTGGTGGTATGAGTGTGGGCGTGTGTTCCCGTGTTTTGTAAACGACTTGACTCATGAATTTCATGGGTCAGAAGATTTGTTGTTGATGGGTGCCATGTAGTTCTGCCCTCTCTTTTGAAATAATAGATTAAACATACATTTATGCCGGCAAGGTGAGCAACAGCTCCTGTGCTTGAGTCTTACTCTGGTAGACTTGGCTGCAGCATGTTGTTCAAAAACCCCTTTGAGTACCATTGTCATGTTTTGTCCTATTTTTTTTTCTTTTTTTGCTTGCATACCTGCAATCACTGTCAGCAAAAGGATGTTTTACAGAGATCACTGTTTCACCCGGTGCACCAGATTTTTTCAAGAACAGTTCATGCATCAGGTGGAACTGATGGCTGCCAATATGAATAGCCAAGGTGATTAGATTACCACAGTCAGTTAACATTTTGCTGCTATACAAACCACGGCATTGAAACAGCCTTGCATGCTAATTGCAATATGGTTGCCCTTGCCACCCAGTTGTTAAGTGCATAAAACTAGATTTTCATATTCATGTGTGGCATGAGTGGAATGGCGTGAAGGTATTTCACTGTGAATGACACAAGGTGCATCATTTGTTTAAAGTTGTATTGTGTTGTTACTGAATGAATGACAGCAGATAATCAGCAATTTTATATGGGTGAACGCTACAGGCCTTAGCATCTTCTGGGAGGGTCTGAATGATGATTTTTGAAAAGGAAAAGATTTAATTTGGATTTGGGAAAATGTTACCTGGTTCATTCACTGGTTTAGGAAGCGATGCAAGAAATGGGAAAACAAGGTGTCATTGAATAGTATCCCTTGCCATATATGCAAAATTAAAGATATTTGGTATGTGGCATGATAGCACAACATTGTCACAAAATGCAGCCATTCTTTTTAAACTATTGTTTGAGCTATTGCTTTACCTGTATTTGGTCATTTTTAAGAATGCTGTTGGCTTATTTGATTAACAGCTTGATATTCCTTCAAATTAAGTTGTGACTTCACAACACTTTGATAATGATGACATGAACCGATCAGTGGCTGTATATTATATCAAGTATGTATGTAGTAATGTAGCCTTCTTATATTTGTAGGTAGATACCCAAATTAAATAAATTAAAATGCAAAATGTATAGTATAGACATCAACAATTCATCAAATACATTTTAGAATTTAATTTCAATTTAAAAATAGCTGCACAACTCCAACAATTTGGAACAATCCCATGTTTACCATTGAGTAGCATCCTGTATCAGACGACTATGATCATCTGAAAAGTAAGATTATTGGCTGTAGTTTTGGTCATTTTGAGGAACTTATTCCGCTTCGTGTCTGACTTCTCAGCAACCCTGGGCCTTTTTGAGTGTTGAGTTCCTGTTGCACTTCATGGTTTTCATTGGTGACAGGTCTCCTTTTTGATGGAGTATGCTGTGATGAGTCCAGAATGTGATCTAGTGGATCTCGCCTTTCGAGATGCAAAGTCCTTGAATGTCATCACTGCAGCCCCATCACCATCAGAGATGCTGGCTTTTTACATGTGTGCTGATAACAAGGTGGATGGTCACTCTTAGACATGCTACCTGTTGTAAAAATGAAATCTTGTATTTACCTGACTACAGAAAATAAGTGGTACAGTGATGGGTTTGATTGGCTTCCGTCTGGGACACTCTGGTTACTGATCTTTGTTTTGACACAAGGATCATCCCTCTATCTCTGACACAACTTAGGGTTAAAGTCCTTGCTCACAGATAACATGTTTCCATCTCCAACCGAGCAGATTTTGTAATTATCCTTATTACACTGCATTGATATACAAGAATTAAAGTGAGATGTGCTGTCATGCTTAAAGGCTCTCAGGGAGTTTCGGTCAAGGTGGACTGATTGCTTAAGGTGGGTTCATAAAGTAGACTGAGCTGCATATCATGAGACATTAATCTCTTTACACAGACTGTGACATTTCTTTTCTTACCCCTCGTTTATATGGTTTACTATATGTATCTGTTTTTATTCCTCTTGTATAATCTCATTCTCAGGCTGATCAGCTCATGTTTGCCATCCACTTTGTGAAAGGCATGCGCCCCGAACTCTTCCAAGAGAATGTGAGTACATTTGTTAGTATTTGAAGGGTTTCATAATTAGTTTTGGAAAAACTTATTTTAACTTGTGAAAACTCAAACTCAATTCCGTTGTTTTTTATTGTTGTTGATTTTTTTTCTTCTTTGTTTTGTTTTTTTGTAGGAATGGGATCTGTTCACTGGATCAGTCGTAGGGGAAGTGTTTAAGAAAGAGGTGAAAATGCTGACTTTTTTCTTGGAGCAATAAAACGCCATTTATTTATGTATTTAACTATTGTCGTTTCTCTTTCCATAGGAGCTCCCATCTTGGATTGACCAGGAGAGGCATGGAGCAGTGGCTGTTTTTAAAGTAAATACCAAATTTAGAATCTGTTGATTTAAAAAAAAAAAAAAAAAAAAGTAACACAAATCATTAGATACAAATGGAATATTTGACCCTTGTAAAATGATCTGCAATGATGATACAGAGCCTAAGAATAGAAGCAATTTATAGACGTCCAGAAAAGATGGATGAGAAACACTATTTAAAGAAATCCAACCACAGTGCCAGTGCAGCAATATTCACTGAGCGAAAGACTGGATCTACCGTATTCTCTGGACTATATTCTATGTGACAACTGTTGCACTGTCATACAGTGCCATCTAATATCCACCAGTCAAACAATGAAAAACTGTTGACTGCGTCTGGGAAATACTGTATTCATTTAGCATGATGTTCTGACCTGTCTGCCACCATTTTATTCTCTTTTCTGTTTTTGTGCTATCTCTCTTTTGCAGTTTACATTCCCGGCCCTCTACCAGACCCTGTGCTTGAGTGACTCGGACCTTTGGCTGTCCTTCTTGCGGAGCTCACATTGTGAGCAGGAAATACCGGCAACCATTGCCAAAAAAATTAGCCCTTTCCAACAGGTCAGCTTTCAATCAACTCTTAAATTGTATGCTCTTGGAACTCAATTGTTCTCCTCCCAGATGTTTCCACTTGCAGACATTACATGTTTCTCCATGACTGTTGTCACTCTGACTAGACTGACTGGGCTGTAAGGTTTTACAAAATATTCAGATTAAATTGGATCAAACTTGTAGAAAGACATTTAAAGGGATTTTTGCACCTCTGGTATTCTACAATCCCTCTAAATAAGGGGTGGGAAAATCAATTCCCTGAGGGTCCTCAATGAAAACTTAGGACTACTGTGGAGTTAAATTTATCTGCTTAGACTAAATGGCTAAATGGCTCTCTATGGTCTGGTGGTTTGATCATTTCGGTAATAATAATCAGAACGCCAGCATGGAATGCAAGTGCTCAAATGCACTTGAGTTGACTCGCTGATTTGTATATTGTCTGGTTAAAAGTGTTATGAAGACATTTCAAGGCATTAGTCAGTGTGACATTGCGTATTTGTCAAATATAGTATATTTAAGGTGATTTATTTAAAATTTTTCAAAAGATTTTGTTGAACATTTTGTCCTTAAATGGTGATGGATAATTGTTTTTGCTCTGTTTCTCGGATTCTCAGCTGTTGTTGGTGCAGGCAATCAGACCAGACCGACTACAGAGTTCAATGATGGCCTTTGCCTCCCAAGCTCTGCGTAAGTGTGTAATAGTTGTCATAGTCTTTTCTTCTTTCAAGTTTCCTGAAATGCTTCCTAATTAGGCTTATGTACAATTGGTTCAGAGAAACCTTTTTTGAAAATATGTTTACCCACACTTGGTTCGGTCCGCCCCTTGAGAGACAAAGGCATTTATGATTATTCATATTTTCTGATACGGTGTACTTCCAATATTTGTAATAAACAAACTCTTAAATCAAACTTTTAACTGACACAACAGCTCTGCTCTGCAACTAAGCAAGATAATGTAATGAGCTGTTGTAAATGCTCATGACATGTTTCGTGTTGTGAGTGCAATTACTCTGAATAATGAGATGGAAACATGATTAACCGAACCCACCTGTGTTTATTTTGGTAAATACCTTGCATTCATTCTCTTTATGCGTAAGAAAAATGTTTTCTTTGAGTTATCCACATTTGTTTTTTATGTGCTATTCAGCATTTTGATTATTTCCCACATACGCCAAAACAGATAGATACATGCACAATTTGCTTTGTTATTCTTTGTCATTGTCTCTATGTCTCCTGTAGTGATATGAACACACATATACAAAGTTTAGCTCTGAGTTGAATAGCATTATGACAGAGAAAGTGTTTAATTTATTGTGAATAATGAGCTTAACAATTCTGCTGGGATAATCCGGACAGGTTGCTCGGTTCTGATTGAAGCGTCTTAGAAGCTCATAACTGCAGTAAGGTGAATTTAACAGATGAAGGGTATTTCTGTAGGTGTAACATGATATTTAGAAACTAGTGCTAATGCTCCGATGGTTGTGGTATGCTTTGTTTGCATAAGAATTGCATAAATGTGTGGATGACAGAAATAAAATACTGAAAGTCAGTATGGGCAACTTTGTAAGGACAGCAAAAGAAATATTCTGACATGCCAAGATTTCATGGACATGATTTATTTGATCTACATTCTGTTCCTTTTTAAAAAAAAATATAAGGTCATTCTTTCTGACCACAACACAGATTTTCAAATATCTGGATGATCCCTGCCATGATATCAGGGTTTTTTTGTTGTTGTCATAAATAAGCCATTTAAAACCATTTAATTAAGTCTTTTAAAGTAAACCATCAACTCTTTTGAGTGAGCAGCCTTAAATTGTGCTACTTATTGTTGTTCGTTTTCTTTTCACTAGTGTTGAACCTGCAGACAATAATATGACACGAGTAAGTAATACAAGTTATCTGGGTTATTCGCAAAATAAAATAAAAGAATGTTGCACTACTAATCCAATGTGGATCTTCTTCATTTAAAAAGAGAAAAGGTGAAGTTTGTTCTGTGTATCTTTAATTTCAGCCAATTTAAAAGATTATGTCTGAATAATTTTGTATGATGTAAGGCCAAATGCGGCTGTCTCTGGCAACAAGTTTTTCTTCTGTGAGCAGTCTGCTATTCAGCTTAATATTATTTTTGCCTTTGCATTTTTCAAAGTGGTCACAGCTATTGAGGAGAGAGCCACTGCTACCAAAGGGTGTCAGGAATGACCTTTAGATTATGACGCGCTGCTTACGCTACCTTCTAGACTTGATTCATCAGTACGCTGTTTCTTTTGATGATAATTTGCATATCCTGGAGAGTTTTCTTAATGAATTAGATTCACGCCTTGACATTTTTCATGATGGTAAAAGCCTTTTACGATAGAACCACAGTGTTACGACAGAGCTTGTGTGGGGGATGGTAATTACTGCCTTTGTAGATTTCAGATGGTTGCACTTGTCCACAAACATGTCCCTTTCATGGCTTAAAGTAAAACTACTGCCCCGTGTGAGGGTTGAACTCACGACCTTCAGATTATGAGACTGACGCGCTGCCTACTGCGCCAACGAGGCCCTGCAAGCACCGCACAGTGCTGTCGTTTGGTTATTACATGTGTACCCCTGTACAAGAAAAACAGTAGTACATTAGAACAATAAGCCATTCTCTGGTCATTGACATGAATAGAGTTGGAATGAATCACACTGACTGGCCATCAGTTCTTGAGGACAAACAATTGTCAGAGAACACTAGTGCAGTATAACTGGAATAGTTTTGAATACCTGGGATCAAAACATCATACTTTTGATACCCTTGGTTCGTAGCTTCGTACTGCTGTCAGGTTATTGTGAAACATTTGGAATTTTAATTTACACTTTATAGTTTCTAAAGGCAAGTCAAAATTAGTTTAGATCTTGTGCGAAGGCATGCAAGTTATCTCTATCTGTAGAATTACATTTAATGACCAGTTTCACATTCTGAACAGCTGAATCTGCTCAATGGGTGGTAGTAATATCACTGTGGTGCTCACAATTGTTTAACCTGTAGTAACTTACATTTCCCATAGGCTTGATTCTTCAGTACTCTATCCCTTTGAATGAAAATGTGCACATCTTGCACAATTTTCACGATGAATTAGATTCACGTCTTGACATTTTCAACAGTGCTTCTGTGGGGGAAGGTAATTTCTGCCTTTACAGGATTTTATGCAACTTTTCAGAAGGTTGCAGGAAGAGCTGTCCATCAATGTGGACTGTTTGGACCCTAAAACAACTGCCCCGTGTGAGGGTTGAACTCACGACCTTCAGATTATGAGACTGACGCGCTGCCTACTGCGCCAACGAGGCTCTGAAAGCACCTCATAATGCTGTCGTTTGGTTTTTACAATTGTGCCTCTGTACAAGAAAAGCAGTAGTACAGCAATAAGCCACTCTCTGGTCATTGACATGAATAGAGTTGGAATGAATCACACTGACTGGCCATCAGTTCTTTAGGACAAACAATTGTCAGAGAACACTAGTGCAGTATAACTGGAATAGTTTTGAATACCTGGGATCAAAACATCATACTTTAGATACCCTTGGTTTGTAGCTTCGTACTGCTGTCATGTTATTGTGAAACATTTAGAATTTTAATTTACACTTGATGCTTCCTAAAGGCAAGTCAAAATTTGTTTAGATCTTGTGCAAAGGCATGCAAGTTATCTGTAGGAATTACATTTAATGACCAGTTTCACATTCTGAACAGCTGGATCTGCTCAATGGGTGGTAGTAATATCACTGTGGTGCTTACAATTGTTTAACCTGTAGTAATTTACATTTCTCATAGACTTGATTCTTCAATACTCTATCCCTTTGAATGAAAATGTGCACATCTTGCACAATTTTCACGATGAATTAGATTCACGTCTGACATTTTCAACAGTGCTTCTGTGGGGGAAGGTAATTTCTGCCTTTACAGAATTTTATGCAACTTTTCAGAAGGTTGCAGGAAGAGCTGTCTATCAATGTGGACTGTTTGGACCCTAAAACAACTGCCCCGTGTGAGGGTTGAACTCACGACCTTCAGATTATGAGACTGACGCGCTGCCTACTGCGCCAACGAGGCTCTGAAAGCACCTCATAGTGCTGTCGTTTGGTTTTTACATTTGTACCTCTGTACAAGAAAAACAGTAGTACATTAGAACAATAAGCCATTCTCTGGTCATTGACATGAATAGAGTTGGAATGAATCACACTGACTGGCCATCAGTTCTTGAGGACAAACAATTGTCAGAGAACACTAGTGCAGTATAACTGGAATAGTTTTGAATACCTGGGATCAAAACATCATACTTTTGATACCCTTGGTTCGTAGCTTCGTACCGCTGTCATGTTATTGTGAAACATTTAGAATTTTTATTTACACTTGATACTTTCTAAAGGCAAGTCAAAATTAGTTTAGATCTTGTGTGAAGGCATGCAAGTTTTCTGTAGGAACTACATTTAATGACTAGTTTCACATTCTGAACAGCTGGATCTGCTCAATGGGTGGTAGTAATATCACTGTGGTGCTCACAATTGTTTAACCTGTAGTAACTTACATTTCTCATAGACTTGATTCTTCAATACTCTATCCCTTTGAATGAAAATGTGCACATCTTGCACAATTTTCATGATGAATTAGATTCACGTCTTGACATTTTCAACAGTGCTTCTGTGGGGGATGGTAATTTCTGCCTTCACAGAATTTTATGCAACTTATCAGAAGGTTGCAGGAAGAGCTGTCCATCAATGTGGACTGTTTGGACCCTAAAACAACTGCCCCGTGTGAGGGTTGAACTCACGACCTTCAGATTATGAGACTGACGCGCTGCCTACTGCGCCAACGAGGCTCTGAAAGCACCTCATAGTGCTGTCGTTTGGTTTTTACAATGGTACCTCTGTACAAGAAAAGCAGTAGTACAACAATAAGCCACTCTCTGGTCATTGACATGAATAGAGTTGGAATGAATCACACTGACTGGCCATCAGTTCTTTAGGACAAACAATTGTCAGAGAACACTAGTGCAGAGTGAGCCAAGACAACAAAACTGCAATTAACACAGTGAAATATTTGGCATCAAAACGCTATAGTTTTGGTGCCTTTGGTTTGCTGCTTCAAGCTTCTGCCGTGTTTTTGTGTCACATTTATAATTTTAATTTATACATGACATTTTCAAATGGCACGTTGAAAGTAGTCCAGATCATATCAATCATCAATCACCAGATCATATCAATCCGGACATGTAAGTTATTTCAAGCTATAGGATTTACGTTTCATGACCACAAATAACCACGTCAAGATGACCCGATTGTAAATCATAATAAATCGTGATAATAACCATTCTTTTCTGTATTGCATGATGGAATAGTAACATTTCATTCTCACACACCTACATTTTTTGCACTGTACAGCATATCTGCTCCTGATCTTGCTTCTCAAAAGACTAGTTCTTTCTCGTTTTTTGACGGCATATTGGCACTCATAATAAAGCACACATTCACTTCAGCATGATGCAGGTCCTCAGATCACTTGGGCCCTGTTTACATGAAAATGAAAATGTGATCTGCTCAGATCCACTGAAATGGTGAATTTTTTTAATTCCGACTGCCAAGGTGAAATTTTTCTTCCATGGTCGCAATTCTCCCCCGCAGAGACTGCCAGAGGCTACAGAGCACCATTAATGCACATCTGCAACTCCACTGCGGTAAATAGTGCCTTCTGCGCATGTGCGAGTAACAAACACAGTGGCCTCCATAGTGGCATGACTCGCAGTTCATGTTAATAGCGCGTTGTCCTTCGCACACATGTATGTGTGGTTTTTATTACAAAAACAAACAACAGTGTAAACTGTAACTTCAGTGTAAACACGACACATCTTTTTAACGGTCCAGGTGTTGTCACTTGAAATGTCATGAAAACGGAGCCCTCGTCAACCCACTGATTTGAGAGAAGTGTCTGTACTACGCATGAGGTGGGTGAGAGTGTATGTTGATCTGAATGACGGAACATAAGAGACAGACAGATTAAAAAAAAAGTAACAGGAGAGGAGAATATTTTGTGTGTATGTGTTTTTGGCAGTAAATCAGTATGCTAATGAGGCATGGTCTGTAATCCTCTTACAGCTAATCTCACTCAATCCCTCCAGTCCAGGCCTGGGCACCTCTCTCTCTCTCTTTCTCTCTCTCTCTCCCTCTCTCCCTCTCTCCCTCTCTCTCTCTGATTTCTTTACTCCTCAAAATGTTCAAAAAAACTTTCACATGTATAAGGTTCAGGCACTGTTTTGAAGGAAAGGTCAAGCTGGTGATTTAATTCCAGGTATGGTTAGGTATAGGGATGTCCGATAATATCGGTGGGGCGATATTATCGGCCGATATTGACTTAAAAATGTAATATTTGGAAATATCGGTATCGGATTTTTACAACCGATATTGGAATTTCCGAGCATGCATGAACGCAGCATGGGACGTTGACGGGCGCGCGCTTGATGACGTTTAACAACAACAAATACAACATGCTAGACTCGTGGCTAAGAAGGAGAAGCCCGGTGAATGAAATGTCCGTGGAGGACTGGAGGCTCAACCAGGCCCTCTTCCCTGCTGGGCAAGTACCTGACTGCACCCTGCACCAGTGTTGACAGTGAACCACTGTTCAGCACTGGTACCAGTACCTGACTGCACCCTGCACCAGTGTTGACAGTGAACCACTGTTCAGCACTGGTACCAGTACCTGACTGCACCCTGCACCAGTGTTGACAGTGAACCACTGTTCAGCACTGGTACCAGTACCTGACTGCACCCTGCACCAGTGTTGACAGTGAACCACTGTTCAGCACTGGTACCAGTGCCTGACTGCACCCTGCACCAGTGTTGACAGTGAACCAGTGTTCAGCACTGGTACCAGTACCTGACTGCACCCTGCACCAGTGTTGACAGTGAACCAGTGTTCAGCACTGGTACCAGTACCTGACTGCACCCTGCACCAGTGTTGACAGTGAACCAGTGTTCAGCACTGGTACCAGTACCTGACTGCACCCTGCACCAGTGTTGACAGTGAACCACTGTTCAGCACTGGTACCAGTACCTGACTGCACCCTGCACCAGTGTTGACAGTGAACCAGTGTTCAGCACTGGTACCAGTACCTGACTGCACCCTGCACCAGTGTTGACAGTGAACCAGTGTTCAGCACTGGTACCAGTACCTGACTGCACCCTGCACCAGTGTTGACAGTGAACCAGTGTTCAGCACTGGTACCAGTACCTGACTGCACCCTGCACCAGTGTTGACAGTGAACCAGTGTTCAGCACTGGTACCAGTACCTGACTGCACCCTGCACCAGTGTTGACAGTGAACCAGTGTTCAGCACTGGTACCAGTACCTGACTGCACCCTGCACCAGTGTTGACAGTGAACCAGTGTTCAGCACTGGTACCAGTACCTGACTGCACCCTGCACCAGTGTTGACAGTGAACCAGTGTTCAGCACTGGTACCAGTACCTGACTGCACCCTGCACCAGTGTTGACAGTGAACCACTGTTCAGCACTGTTGCCCACATCATTGATGAGAAGAGAAATCACATACATTGCTGAGATGCTGAGATGCTTGTATTCATACAGAAAAATCTACCTCTTACACATGAGGACATGGGAAAAGAAATAGACCAGTTATATGGACGAGTCAACTTCAGTCTTTGTTTTTGTTGCACTTTAAAGGAGGGCTGTTTTAATTTTGTGAGCATTTCTGTGCCTTTCTTGTTTATATTTGCACTATTTTGTTACTCTTAAAAGAGATTGAGCCCAGTTTGAGTATATTATTTGACAAGTGTTGGCCAGTTATTCATTCATTGACTGTTTACAACTAATGGACTGAAGATATGCCTCTTCCTTTTTTTTATATTGTCTGTGGTGTTGTTGAGTTTGTTGTTGAGGTTTCTCTCTAACACTAAATAAATATGGCACATTTTTCCATAATTTAAGTTATTGTTCTCTTATTTTTCTCAGTGTGTACATTTGGAAAGCCATGTTTGATTCACATATGCATCCAGTGGGGCATCACAATAAAATTAGGCATAATGTGTTAATTCCACAGTAGGAGATATTTTATGTTGTTGTTCCCTAACAGTTTTGATGTAAAAAGCCAGCATATATCGGTATCGGTGATATCGGTATCGGAAATGAAGAGTTGGACAATATCGGAATATCGGATATCAGTAGAAAAGCCAATATCGAGCATCCCTAGTTAGGTATACACAACATTCTATAACCATTCAATACTTCCTTTACGGTCATGTTTGAATAACAGAGAGACTGGCACTTTCTTTGACTTGGTTCATTTTTGCCCTGCTTCCTGATTGTGTGTCATAAAGGCCAAGGTGAACTTTACCCGTCCACACACTGACAGTGCTTCTCTGCACCAAGAATACTGATTACCTGGCCATGTCCAACAGTTAGTTGTGAATCTGTTTGTGCATGTGCACGTACTGCAAATGTTCCCAGATATCACAAGCCATGTTGTCAGTAGACAGTTTTTTCTGTGTTGCCATGGCGATCTGCCAAAAGGTCGCTGTGCAATGTGCTCTACCAAGACCTTGTATTAATGTGTGTACGTGTGCTCCAGTACAGCTTATTGTATTTGGGAACAGCAAAAAAATATAATTCTTAGGCCTATCATCTGAGCACATCAGTTTGTGTGCGTGCGTGTGTGCTTTTAAGGCATATCTGGCAAAATGTTGACACAAATGTTCACGTATCGATAAATTGCGAAAACAGGTGTTTACATTGTCTGTGAGTTGATTCTTGCATGTGTGCTACTATTAGCTCATATACAATCTGAGATATTACACCACGGTTAGACTAAAGATGTGTTGACTAAAGATGCACGCACGCACGCGCGCACACACACACACACACACACACACACACACACTAGCATGTTGTCATATCCACAAAAAGCCTGGCTTCTTAACACCGGGGGGTTGACAAGGTATTCTACAGCTATGTGCTGTGAAATCTGCTGCATACCTTGCACTCAATATGCATAGCACATCACCCCCATAATCTTTCTCACTTTCTTTCTCAGTGTCTTCCTCTTATGGCCTGTCTCCTTTCCTCCATCTCTTCTTCACTCTTCTTTTCTTGTGTTTATTTTCACCCTTGCGGTCAGTTTTCTTTCTTTGCAAGCCCCTCATCCCCGTTATCATTATATCTCCCTGTCTTCCCCAACTAATTGTCACTCAAGCCAACTAGTCTTAACAAATGTAATAAAATAGGTGCCTCCACTTCTTTTCTGCTCTATATAGCTATTTCTTTCCCATCTGTGCATCTATCTACCCACTGTTGTTTATCACATGTGAATACATTGTTTAAATGCATTTTACTGATTTTTCTTTGACATGTGTTGTTGTCTATCCACCCACTGCTCCTCTGTGCAGATATAAAAGAGCTCTCCCCACCTCCCCTGAATCTGCGTCGTCTTTACACTGAGACAATGGAATGGGAGCCGGTGTTGATCATCATCTCCCCAGGGGCAGACCCCTCCCAGGAGCTTGCCGAACTCGCAGCAGAAACTGTTGGCAGAGACAACTATCACGAGGTGAAAATTGCAGATCAAAATAGTTAACAAGTGCAAGGTGAATTTTTTTCAAAGTCTCCAGAATAGTCTAGTATGCACCTGAATATCAAAACAGAGAATGCTATGACTTGCCAAATCTGTATTTGTTGTAGTATTTATTCATTTACAATTTGCAAGTTCTCCTTATGCATGAGGTATCTCCTTGCACTATGGTACAAAGACATCTGTATGTGG